>NC_054831.1:100813119-101113953 GCF_018345385.1 Vulpes lagopus | reverse complement strand
ACAAAAAAAGAAATCTTGCCATTTGCAACAATGTGGATGGAACAAGTGAAATAAGTCAATCAGAGAAAGACAATTATCATATGATCTTACTTATATGAGGAATTTAAGAAACAAAAGAGGACCACAGGGGAAGGGAGGGCAAAATAGAACAAGATGAAATCAGAGAGGGAGACAAACCATAAGAGACTCTTAATCATAGGAAATAAACTGAGGGTCACTGGAGAGGAGGGGGCTAGGTGATGGACATTGAGGAGGGCATGTTATGTAATGAGCACTAGGTATAATTCGAGACTGATGAATCAATGAACACTACCTCTGAAACTAATAATACACTGTTAATTAATTAAATTTTAATTTAAAATAAATGGTAAAAAAGAATCAATTAAGAGTTAATCAATGTTACCTACTTATTATCAACTATTCTATATGATACTATAATGGTGGTACATATTGTTATGCATTTGTCCAAACCCACAGAATGTACAACACCAGAAGTCAAACCTAATGTAAACAATGGACTTCAGGTAATTGTGATGTGTCAATGTACGTTCAATCAAGTTTAACAAATGTACCACTCTGATGGGGGGTGTTGATGATGGGGCAATTATAGATGTATGGGAAGGGTGTGTACAGGAAATCTCTGTACCTATAGACAGCTAAAATTTGCTATAAACCTAAAACTGCTCTATAGAATCTATTAAAAAAAAAAAAAAAAGCAGGAGTTGTCTGGGTGTCTCAGTTAAGTTTCTGCCTTCAGCTCAGGTCATGGACTTGGGTCCAGGGCTCGAGCCCTGCATTGGGCTCCCTGCTCAGCAGGGAGTCTGCTTCTCCCCCTCCTTCCTGCTTGTGCTCCCTCTTGCTATCTCTGTCTCTCTCTCAAATAAATGAATAATATCTTAAAAAAAAAAGATTTAGTTTTTATGAAAAGGACAAAGATTTTCCCTGATGACTAAGAGGGAGGAAAATAAAGAAAAAAACATTTTGGGCAGCCTGGGTGGTTCAGCAGTTTAGTGCCTCCTTCAGTCCAGGGCCTGATCCTGGAGGCCCAAGATCTAGTCCCATGTCAGGATCCCTACGTGGAGCTTGCTTCTCCCTCTACCTCTGTCTCTGCCTCTCTCTCTCTCTCTCTCACACATGAATAAATAAATAAAATCTTTAAAAGAAAAAAAAGAAAAGAAAAAAACCATCTTAAGTATCCAGTAATAAGGGAAAGGTAAGTAAACTAAGGCATAATCACATGATATGCACATTTTGTTATTTCAAACTCTTAGCAATTATATAATTATTGTTTTTAATATGGTATTTATAACAAAAAAAATTAGAGAATTGCAGTGGACCTTGGTATTTTTTTAAATTTATTTTTTATTGGTGTTCATTTTGCCAACATATAGAATAACACCCAGTGCTCATCCCATGAAGTGCCCCCCTCAGTGCCCGTCACCCAGTCACCCCCACTCCCCGCCCACCTCCCTTTCTACCACCCCTTGTTCGTTTCCCAGAGTTAGGATGGACCTTGGTATTGAGACAAAATTCAATCTTAGACTTTTGCCCTTGTAGGTTCTATTGAATGCATCTGTCAAAGGTATTTTTGCCACTACACAAACCTCTGTCCAGTCACTGATACTGTGATGGCACAGAGTACCATCATATTTAATCAACATAATAACACAAGTAATACATAAAAGTCATGTCATTCAGATTTACTGCTAATACATAAATGTAAGTAAGGATTCTAAGTGTCTTGGATTAAAAGAGAAATATCTCTGTGCTTTACCTGTTATCACTTAAGGGTGAGTTTTTAAAAAATGTATAATGCTGGAGACCGAAATGGTACAAAAACTAATGATTCTGAATGCTACTGATTTACAGGACTAACAATAATTAAGACTTTTCAAATAGTTAATATGGATGTAGATTAATATGTATAAAAATATCAAGAATATAATAGCTTAACAATTTAGGAAGCAAACATGTATTTTTTATAAGGGCTTAGAAACTTCCACAACACACAATAAAACCCACCATAAACCATCCTCAATTAAAATAAAGAATATGAATATTTCAGAAAAAAAATGAGGTATCCAAAACTTCCACTCTTCAGCCGACTTCAGCTGTAGAGTTCACTGTCTATTTGATAAGCAAATGTATAATGAACACCCGCAGGGCAATCATGAAGTTGACAATACTGAGAAATTCTTGTTAAGATGATCATTTGACAGCAGACACATGAAAAGATGCTAAACATCACTCATCATCAGGGAAATGCACATCAAAACCACAAGGAGCTATCCCCTCACACCTGTCAGAATGTCTAAAATCGACAACACAGGAAAGAACTGCTGGTGAGGATGTGGAGAAAAAGGAACCCTAGTGCACTGTTGGTGGGAGTGCAAACCGGGGCAGTCACAATGGAAAACAGTACAGAGGTTCCTTAAAAAATTAAAAATACAATCCAGCAATTCCGCTACTGAGTATTTATCCAAAAACATGAAAACACTAATTTGAAAAGATATATCCACCCCTGTTTGTGGCATTATTCACAATAGCCAAAATATGGAAGCAGCCCCAGTGTCAACTGAGGCTGATAAAGGCAATGTGACAGGAGTGCCTGGGTGGCTCAGGGGATTAAGCGTCTCCCTTTGGCTCAGGTCATGACCTCAGGGTCCTGGGATGGAGCGCTACATCGAAGGCTCCCTGCTCAGTGGGGGGCCTGTTTCTCCCTCTCCCTCTGTTGCTCCCCCTGCTCGTGCCCCCCTCTCTCTCAAATAAGTAAATAAAATCTTTTAAAAAAAGAAGTATATATTGGGATCCCTGGGTGGCGCAGCGGTTTGGCGCCTGCCTTTGGCCCAGGGTGCGATCCTGGAGACCCGGGATCGAATCCCACATCAGGCTCCCGGCGCATGGAGCCTGCTTCTCCCTCTGCCTGTGTCTCTGCCTCTCTCTCTTTCTCTCTGTATGACTATCATAAATAAATAAAATTAAAAAAAAAAAAAAAAAGAAGTGTGTGTGTGTGTGTGTGCATATGCGTAATGGAGTATTAAAGGTAAAAAAGAATGAGATCTTGTTATTTGCAACAATGTGAATGGCTCAAGAGAGTATAATGCTAAAACAAGTCTGTCAGAGAAAAAGAAACCACATGATTTCACTCTTATGTGAGATTTAAGAAACAAAACAAATGAACAAAGTAAAAAAGGGGACAAACCAAGAATCAGATTCGTGACTATAGAGAACAAACTGCTGTGGGAGGGGAGGTGGATAGATGGATGGGTGGAATTGGTGAAGATTAAAAGTGCTCTTGACGAGCACTGAGAAATGTACAGACTTGCTGAATCACTGTATTATACACCTGAAACTAATATAACACTGTATGTTAATTATACTAGAAGTGAAAAAAGAGACCAGGGGCACCTAAGTGGCACAGCTGGTTAAGGGATCAGACTCTTGGTTTTGGCTCAGGTAGTGAGTGATCTTAGAGTTGTGGGACCTTAGCCCTGCCTTGGGCTCTGCATTCAGCATGGAGTCAGCTTGAGATTCTCTTTCTCTCTGCCACTACACCCCCCCACACCCCTCTAGCTCTGTCTCTCTAATAAATAAATCTTAAAAAAAAAAAAAAAAAAAAGACTGCCAGTCATTTGAAATCTACCATAATTTTAAAAACCAAACTTATAGGGCAGCCCGGGTGGCTCAGCAGTTTAGCACTGCCTTCAGCCCAGGGCATGATCCAGGGCATGATCCTGGAGATCCGGGATCGAGTCTTGCATCAGGCTCCCTGCATGGAGCCTGCTTCTCCCTCTGCCTGTGTCTCTGCCTCTCTCTCTCTCATGAATAAATAAATAAAATCTTAAAAAAAAAACTTATAAACATACTAAAAAAAATTAATGATGGTGATATTCAGGCCAATGAATTCCCCTTCAGAAAAAGTATCTAGCTTATTTTCTGAGTTCTCTTGGAAAGCTCAGTAAAAACAAAAATCTACATACATACTCTTTTCCTTTTTGTTACATATCATAGCACACTTTGCATACAAAACAAAAACAATTTAGAGGTCTTATTAGAGTCTTATTACCAACTGAAAAATAACAGTTGTTTCACTTGATGTTTTCTCCTTAGCTATTAAGTAAAATTACAGAAAAATATTTTATCATTGAATAAATTCCTGAGCAATACTCTCAGGGAGCTACTTTTGACTCAGAAGTAGTCCCTCTGCCTGTGTCTGATTCATTCTAGGTTCCCTTATAACTTCTCAAATTGTCTACTTACTATGCCTAAAAACTTTTAGTTACCGTTTCCATGGGTTTCTCATTTATTTTACATTTTATTCTCACTATTGTCAGGTATTTCTGTCTGCTTAAATTTCCCTGTTAAGAACTTTCATATTGTTTTTTTCTCAAAAATATGTATCTTTATTTTACATTTAAAAATGCTAAGAAATAAATACATTAATTTTCACAAGTTCTCAAACTTAAGACCTCTGGATAAGGACTAGTATGAACTTACCACTTCTGTGAATTCATTACTTCCCAAATCCAGTCTTTCCAGCTGGGTCAGTCTATTCATGGTTCTATGTACAAGGGATTAATGAAGAATTGAATATAGAAAAATATCAATTAAATGGAAGCTTTCAAGAGTAATAGTGTTAAACATTCTCATGTAATATCTAACAGTCCACGTTGACAAAATAAATGTAATATCTTAGAAAAGTATTCTAAATTTAATTTCTCAATAAAATAAGTTGAATTATTTTCTCATTTTGGATTCTCATCAGGTCTTCATCTCTATTCATAAGTAGTCACAGTAAATTTAAACACATAGACCAGAATATGTGTAACTGGGTTTTCATTGTTTTTAAAGAATAAATTTTCATATAATATAAATCAACTAATGAATTAGACTGGCAACTACATAGTAATTATTACAATTTTTCAATATTGGTCATGTATTTGTAAAATTTCAAGATAGCTAATTCTGAAAATTAAGACTCAAAATTTTAAGAAAAGTAAATAAGGACATTTCTCACCACATTTTCAAATTAATTTCAATACAACTCAAAGTTTTATAAGAATCACAAATATAATGAGTTAGATAAAATTCACTTTTAACTTCCAACTTACTACCAATATTTCTCTGTAACTACAGCAACTTGGAAAATATACAAAAACTAATTTCATAATAAAATAACTAAATTGTGCTTTTATTTCTCCTTCAATATGGTATTTTAAAAACCTAATTGGGATGCCTGGGTGGTTCAGTGGTTGAGCGTCTGCCTTTGACTCAGATTGTGATCCCGGGGGTCCCGGGATCGAGTCCCACATCAGGCTCCCTGCATGGAGCCTGGTTCTCCCTCTGCCTGTGTCTCTGTCTCTCTCTTTCTCTGTGTGTCTCTCATGAATAAATAAATAAAATCTTTAAAAAAACCTAATCAATAAAAACACATATTTATACTCTTACATAGCTACTTTTAGAGAAATGTAGTATTTGATAGATTGAGGTACTCTCAGCTACCCAAATAAGAACTTCGTGCTATAATCTTTTAGAATATGACAAAATGAAAGCAAAATACAGCTATTATCATATTCCCAATATATATTAATATGCTAATAACTTAAAAATTAACATCATTAAGAACCAACAGGCTCCTTAAATGATAACCCAAGAACACAGACATTTTATCTTTTCTGGAAACTTAACAAATTAGAAAAAGTAAAATAAAATTCACTTAAAAACATTTCTCTGTTTTTTGGGGGAAAAAACTAACAAACATAAGAACACACATAATTGGGGGCACCTGGGTGGCTCAATAGGTTAAGCACCTGTCATCAGCTAAGGTCATGATCCTGGAATCAAGCCCTGCATTAAGCTACCTGCTGGCAGGGAGTCTGCTTCTCCCTCTC
The DNA here is from genome assembly GCF_018345385.1 of Vulpes lagopus. Classification (NCBI taxonomy): domain Eukaryota; kingdom Metazoa; phylum Chordata; class Mammalia; order Carnivora; family Canidae; genus Vulpes; species Vulpes lagopus. The sequence continues at coordinate 101,108,062 of NC_054831.1, read as the reverse complement.
CCTTTGCCCCACCACCGGGCTTGTATGTTCTCTTCCAAATAATTAAATGTCAATCACACACATAACTGTAACGCCACTATTGTTACTGACCTACTATTAGGGGAAGCTAATTTTCCCTAACCCTTTCATTTTAAGTATTCCCATTATATCAACATTCCTTTAACTTATTTCACAACAACCACTTTTTTTTCCAAAGCTGCTTTATTTCACTTAGACTTATTAAGCTCCTAATCTCAGGTACTATGAAGTACTATGATTTTTATTTCCCTTACTCTTATCTTTGTCCAGAAAATCTCTAAGTCAGTTGTAGTTTGCTTCATAACAAAGCAAAAGGTACTTCCAGGATCTTTCTGAAGAAAGATTAGATGCTATGGTATTAAACTACGTCTATAATACTGTATCAGGTAAACATCTGAGAAAAGTAGGGAGGTATATGAGGAAGAAGGGAAGGACTAAAAGAAGACATAATCTTAATTTTCTTAATTCAACACTCTTAAAATGACAAAAGAACATAGAAAATCCATAAGCAGCAGTTAAACATGGTATCAACAGGGTAAGGAATACAAAAGTATAAAAAAGAAGTGGTCCCTAGGAAAAATTCAATTATGAACGACATCTTTAATAAGCAAAGTTTTAAAACTGATCCAGGAAAAAGTGAGTGAAAGATCTATGTAATAAAAAAAGAAATATGGTGGAAAAGCCTCAAAGTGTCTCCATCACAACTTGCGTTAGTTTACACTGGCAACCTTGGTCCTACTAAGAGACCTCAAAAGTCTAAGACAAAATTTCATGTTTTCACTTTCGAGTCTTTTAAGATCCAGCTTCTTACTTCAAGGAGAAACTAAAAACTATCTCTCAAATTTCTTCCTGTTTACCTCTAAAATTCTTTTGTATTAATGACGCCTTTTTATCATCTCCTCTTGTGTCACAGAGGAAAAATAGACATCTTTCGTGTGCTTAGTCCTGGCCCTCCGGTCCTCAGAGGTTATTAACTTTCACATAGCTACATATCTAAACTAGCTTTCCCACTGCTTTCATCTTTGATTACAATAAGGTTCACTAACATAACCTGGAAGCATATGACTTTCATAACATTTAAATACTGCCTCTTTGTAGTTTGTGAGGTCTCGAAAGTTTTAATCATGAGTCTTAAAAAGAAAGCTGTAAAGATAATATTTGAAAATCCATCAGAGCCCAATTTAAAGTTAAATAAGGACATAAAATAATGAGTTAAAATTATGGTTTCACATAAACCATATTAATTGTAGGCTGAGCTACTGTAAACAATTTACATCTTATTCAAATCTTTTATGAAGCTGTCACTGAACTAAGGAAGCATCAACACCAGTACCACATCTGTAAAGTATTTAAACCTTTTTGAACTTAATATGGATCATAATTCTCATTTTAATTTATACTCACAACCATCACTAAGAATTCCAATAATTTCTGCACTGAACAATCATCAGCTCATAGATAACGTCTTCTGGGAATCAGAACTAAGATATGCTCTTTGTCCTCAAAGACTTAAATTCATGGGGAAGATTACAAGTATATCTGTATATGCATATAAGTTGGGCAAGTAAAAACGGGAGTAAAATGTATTTAAAAAATAAGAATAATGTGGTAAATTTCATAAAAGATACAAATAAGATGCCACAGAAGTTGAGTAAACAGAACTAACTCCTGGGGAATTGGAGATATCTGCCTTAAAAGGTAACAATTAACTCTTTGACAAACCAATTACAACAGAAGTCAGCAAAGTTTTCTGTAAATGATCAGAAAATAAATAATTTAGGCTTTGCATACAGTCTTTGACCCAACTATGTGACTCGAACTCTACAGAGCAAAAGGAGCCATAGACAATATGTAAATGAATACATATATTTCCAGTGAAACCTTATTTACAAAAATAAACAGTGGGCCAGAGTTAACAAGATGGTAGTTTGCCAATGCCTGCACTGTAAAAATGCAGCAATAAATTCTGGAAGTTTTAAGGTTTTTTTCCCAATAAATGGACATAGACCATAGTGCATTTTGAGTGTGTACATCTGTTTTAGTCTTACCTTATTTCGCTTGGACTGCCATCTTTTTTTGATGTTAGTTTACCGGTAGGGGGCCCCCCACCCCACTTCTAATTTACAACAAACCATAAAATCGGACAAATCGTTTGAACTACCATTATCAGACTTCACATGAAGACCCTACAGATCTCACTAATGAATACTATAGAAGAGCCCTACTATATGAGTTGGGACCTCTATCTAGGACTCATGAGCTTTACAGACATATTTTGGTATCTGTCACAAAGGACCTAGTTCTGGAAAGCTATGTAATCCCTATCAAATACCAAAAACAGATGTGAAAATTTTATATTCAACATCACTGATTAAAATATGATGACTACAAATGCCAGTCTTTTAAAATAATTTTCAATCATATTTTAGACATTACAAAGTTAACATTTCTCTAAGGACTTAAGAATTAAAAATTCTTAGGGTGCCTGGCTGGCTCGGTCAGTAGAGCATGTGACTCTTGATCTTGGGGATTATAAATTCAAGCCCCACATTGGGTGTAAAGATTACTCAAAAGTAAAACCTTCAAAAGAATTAGAAGTTCTGGAGGCAGTCATCTTGCTCTTGCTGCGTGCTGTTGTTGGTGGACCCTCCCTGCTTCAGATTTACCAACAGCATGAATCAAGAAAAGTTAGCCAAACTTCAGGCTCAGGTCCGGATAGGGGGCAAAGGTACAGCTCGCAGAAAGAAAAAGGTGGTACATAGAACAGCTACAGCTGATGACAAAAAACTTCAGAGTTCTCTAAAAAAACTGACTGTGAATAATATAGCTGATATTGAAGAGGTGAACATGATTAAAGATGATGGGACAGTTATTCATTTCAACAATCCCAAAGTCCAAGCTTCCCTTTCTGCTAACACCTTTGCAATTACTGGTCATGCAGAAGCCAAACCAATCACAGAAATGCTTCCTGGAATATTAAGTCAGCTTGGGGCTGACAGCTTAACAAGTCTTAGGAAGTTAGCTGAACAGTTCCCTCGGCAAGTGTTGGATAGCAAAGCACCCAAACCAGAAGACATTGATGAAGAGGATGATGATGTTCCAGATCTCGTAGAAAATTTCGATGAGGCATCAAAGAATGAAGCTAACTAAAATTTTTTTTCTGGTGTTTGGAAGCTGGCATGGACTAGATTTAACAAATCAGCTATGTGGTTCCAAAGTTTTACAGACATGGAGAACATCAACTGTTACTAGTTCAGTAATATAAATATTTTGTATATATTAATAATGCTGTTTGTTCAGCATTTTTCAGTCATTTGATTTTGCATTTTGCACTTCCTCCCAGGATCTATTCTTTTGGTCAAAATACGAAGTATTGGTGCAGTTTGAGGGTGTTTTGGTGTTTGATTCTCAGTTTTCTGGTGTTTTTTGTTTGGGCATTTTTGGTGTGTGTATGTCTGTGTATGCGTGTGGGTATGTATGTATAGAGTGGAAAGCAAATTGGAAAACGGTTCTATTTATCGTCCTTCCTCCCCCAGTAGAAAATAAAACAAATCTTTACAATTGTTACTTTTATTTTTTTTTTCTAATCACAGAATTAATGAAAAGTGACTGTCTTCGATTTCATATCTGAGGAGATTTTGCCCTTGGAAGTTTGGTTTTAATTTGCTTTGTTAACATATTTTTCATACATTTCTCTAGGTTTAAAATGTCTTGAGATATTTTACCACCAGCTCCATGTTGGCATAGTGGGTAGCATATCTTTGGTGCATCTGCCTTAGATTCACTTACCTAGTTAGACCCAGATTTTCTTCTAGCTTTCTTCCTAAATGCCTTTTTCCCTTTCCTTTTGGGCTCCCAGTGGCCTGGTCAGCCTTTGGTAATGCTCTTCCTCATCTTCTACTAGCCTGAGAAGGATGTTCTCCATATAGAGTTAAGTGAGTGCCTAATCCCTCTTTTGGTAAGACCTTTTCCCCCTCATCTTGAGGAACAACAGCTCCATCTTCAACTTTTTATTTCCCCCTTGATTTTATAGTTTGGTAGATTTCAAACAGGTATAGCTAGCATGTGCTTGCTAAATAATTTTATGCCAGCCTTATCCTGTATACTAGCTGTTCTTAATAACAGGTGCAAAATGCCTGTTTTCAGCAAGGTTAAAATTAGGAATGTCCTTTTGAGTCAGAAAAATATAGGCCATAGACTCATTCCCCAACACAAATGGTCATTCCATGAAATGGTACTGGCCCCAGGAGGATTTCTTCAACCACTCTCCTACTCTTGGTCTTGAACCTACCTCTGGATTAGATCTTAAAACTTTTTTTTTTTAAACTTTTTTTTTTTTAATTTTTATTTATTTATGATAGTCACAGAGAGAGAGAGAGAGAGAGAGAGAGAGGCAGAGACACAGGCAGAGGGAGAAGCAGGCTCCATGCACTGGGACCCCGACGTGGGATTCGATCCCGGGTCTCCAGGATCGCGCCCTGGGCCAAAGGCAAGCACCAAACCGCTGCGCCACCCAGGGATCCCTGGATTAGATCTTACTGTTGTAGTTGCTCACAGCATCCTCCTGCATGCTTAGAGTAATGCTTTTGGGGGAACACTGGTAAAATACAGTATTTATTTTTTTCACCTCCTTTCAGAGGACTTGGAAGTAAGTTGCATTCATTAATTCAAGTTTCCCTCTTGCTGTCTGATGATAAAAGCTTGCATTTTGCTATATCAGCATTTGTCATAGCCAATATTTAAGGACAAGAGTTAGAAAATCTATCATTTCCTGGCTCACCCGCAGACTATGGCTTAACCTTGCAGCATATCAACTTATGTTTCAAGCTAGATATCTTTATTTGATATCTAAAGTGCAAGACCAACAACATATCAAGAGATCTACAGGCAAGAAGGCAAAGCTCTTGTATTTTTTTCATCTAGACACTTCAATTTATTTTATAAATTTGTTCATTTTTCCTGTTCTGTTTTATATAATACATGGACTTAACTACAAAATAAAGTAACAGTAATAAAATAACAAAAGAGGATTGTAAGAAAAAAAAAAGAATTAGAAGTTCTTACTTTAGAAAGGATAGCACCTTTACTTACTTTGGCAACATTTTCAACTGGTTTTCTCTAAGTTCTAATATCTGGAGTTTAGTTAATCTGCAAAATAAAATAACAAATCAAGCATCTATGACAGAGACAATGAATTTAATTACCAAAGTGATGTCTAGCTCTAAAGTTTAAAAGCAACGAATAATTATTTTGTAATCACAAAGACAAGACTATTTCTGCTCCTCAGAGAAAAATTAAACACTTCTAAACACATTTAAAGCACAAATTGATTGCCCCTGAATATCAATCTTACAGCATTTCATGCAAAAAATCCCTCCCCAAAATACTAGCCATCAGTATATTAGAAAATAATTCAACTTCAGAGTCTAGCTCCGAGAGAAAAAAAGAACAAGAGAACCTAAAGGGACATAAAAAGGGAGAAACCCCCTGGCTCTTCAGTGACGTACATATCAATAAAATTAGAGGGAAAATAAGAACATTAGTTGGTCTAGAGGTGCTAACTAATGCCACAATGTCAATTATATTCCAACACATAAATGTATCAAATCAACAAGCTGTATACCTTAAACTTACACAATTTTTTTACGTGTCAAATATATTTCAATAAAAAAGTGGTCCAAATGTCAGATATAGAAAAGGAATCTAACAAGTATACTAACTTTTTATATATTCATTATAATGTATATGCATATTACACATATACACCTACATATGCATGTATATAAATATATGAAGCATGATAATGTGGCCCCCACAGGATAGTCATTGGGCTACAATACCCAGAATTCTTTTTTTCTTAATTGAAATGTAATTGACATATAACATTATTAGTTTCAGGTATTCAACAAAATGTACATATATATATATTGTGAAATGATCACCACAGTAAGTGTAGTTAACATCCATCACCACAGTTAAAAAAATTCTTTTTTATATGATGAGAACTTTTAGAATCTGCTAACAGCTTCCAAATACGCAATACAGTATTGTTAACCATAATTACCACACTGTACATTACATCCCCATTATTTATTTATAATTGAAAATTTGTACTTTTTGACCACCTTTACCCATATTGTCCAACCTCTCACCCTTGCAACACCAATCTGTTCTCTATATCTTTTAGATTCCACATGTGAGATCATACAGATTTATCTTCATTTAGAAACAAAAAGATGACTAAAATTAACATGTCAATAAATAGCACTTTCTACTAATTAGTTTTAAAACAGTAATAATTTGCTATCTATTAGTCATTCATTCACTAATTCATTTTTTCATTAAAAAAAAATACTCAGAGACTATAATGACAATAACTACTCTGTTCAGATATTGGTAGGAGTGTGCCAATGGGGTGGTCCCCAGAAACACATTTTCTTTTCTCCAGAATTTTCATTCTAGTAGAGGGGACAGATAAATAAAAAATTAGATCATTTTCAAATGTGGTAAACACTAAGAATAAAGCATTCTGTGTATCCAATATATAGAAATTACCCACATTTAAACTATTTTGCATACTTTAAAAATCAATTCAAGTCTTAAATTACCTTTTTCTTCTAAGTATTCACTGCTTATTATATACTTGGGAAAAGAAATTCAAAGACAAAGTAACAACTTCTGAAAAAACTATAAACACCACAGTGCTTGGAAGTAATTACAAAAGAAGAGCCTATGAAAGTGTAATTAATAGTATTACAGCGACTTGTAGTTTTGTAAACTTTGTAAGAGTTAACAAGAAAAGGCTTTAGAAGAAACTGTAATTTACCTGCCAAAATTAGCTGGCAAGAATTCAAGGAAAGCATCATTTAGATATAACTGGGTTAGGTTTAACAGCTGAGAAAATCCATCAGGAAGCCTATACAAAATACATCAGAATTTAAGTTAAATTAATACACAGAATTTCAGTCTCATAGAATCTAAGAATATGTCTACCCAACACATGTTCTTAACAGGCAACCTTTTTACTTTAATGAGGGATCCTCAAGTTGAGATTTCCTTTTTGTAAGAATTTACCTGTTTCAATGTTTATGATGACTTCTCTTTGTAAATAGGAAATGAGACAGCATTTGTCTCAAGAAGATAAAATGTCCACAGAAAGGTCAAATATGAATGAAGCACAATGCACAGAAATGTACTTAGGACATAACTATGACATCAGTAGGCACTCTTGAAATTCGCCTTATCTAACGTCAGTCCAAAGGAGTAGATAAGGAATTCTCAACTTTGACAGTACTGACTTTTGGGGCTGGATAATTCTTTGTAGTGAGGAGGCTGTCTTCTGCACTGTAGTGTTTAGCAGCAACCCTGGCCTTTGTCCACTAGAAGCCAGGAGCACCACCTACCATCATCGCAGGTTTTAAAAACCAAAACCATCTTCAGAATTTGCCAGATGACTCCTGGGTGCAAAATTATTCCTATTTGAGAACCACTAGTTTAGATTATTTTCAATTTCCACATCTGCCCCTTAAATAACCAAATAAAGATTGCATAATTTTATAATAAAGAAAAGAAAAGAAATAACACAAAAAGCTACATGACATTTTAAGGCCATCTGAGAACCTATATGTACTATCAGCTTTATCTTTGTTTCCTCTGGTTAACAAAAGAAATTCTAGATCTAGGACTGGATGCTAAGTATTTTTAGCTAAAAATAAACATCTTCAGTACATGTTTTTCCTGGATTTTAACAAGCACCAAGTTCTCTTGCAGTGAGACATCTCAGTCTTTGACTCATCTTGTTTCTCCTCTAAGTCACATTCCTTCATCTACCACAGCAAATGAAGCATCACTGTTTGAAAATACTCTATAAATACAGTAGTGTAATATGTGAAAGCTAGTTTCAGTTTTTGACTTAGCTATACTAAGCCATGCTCTACTCATCTTTTGTTTTACCATCCCATTTTTGTAAAACTGAACAGTTTTGGTGTTAGGAAAGCGTTCTATTTATAGCCATTACCACCATAAAAGAATATTGATGACTTCTGGTGTATGGTGCAACCAATCACATGTTTTTTCTTTTTCTGTTGTTCTTCTCTCTCTGATCTTTCGGTTTCTTTTAGTATTTTTGAAAGTTTTAGGGTGCTACAGAGCTGATTTGTGAGCGAAGGTATTCTTACATTGTGCAAGTATCACTAAGGGAGGAGACCTGGGTTCTGGCCTCATTCCTTACACAAACTATCTGTGAGACCTGGAGCAAAATACTAGCACTATCTGTATGGATGCCTAAGTTGCCTTTGTAAAATATGGAGTTAGAAATAGGATTTAAAGGATTTCATTTTAATCTAAAACTGAAATTTTGTATAGATTTATGGTTGTTAATCAATTACTCATTAAAAATATAGAAAGTGATGTTTCACTCCTATTTCACAGCTATTTTATTCACAAGAGCAACTTGTAATTCAACTGAAAACTTACTTGGAAATAGGGTTTACACTGGCCTCCACAACTGTCAAAACTTTACAATTTTTTATATTTTCTGGAAATTCCTGTATTCCTAGAAAGAGAACAGATAATAATCAAATTAAAAGGATCTGCTACAGGGACACCTGGGTGGCTCAGTGGTTGAGCATCTATCTGCCTTTGGCTCAGGGCGTGATCTCGGGTCCTGGGATCGAGTCCCGCATCGGGCTCCCGGAAGCGGGAGTCTGCTTCTCCCCCTGCCTGTGTGTCTGCCTCTCTCTCTGTGTCTCTAATGAATAAATAAAATCTTAAAAAAAAAAAAAAAAAAAGGATCTGTTACAAAGGATAAAATAATAATAAATTAATTCCTATTTACCTTGCAGATTCAAAATTTATCAACTAGGATCTAGACAAACTGATATCTGCCAAACAGAACTACTCTACGATTTCTCTTTTCTCTTTTGTTCATATGCCTCTTTATAATTGCCAGTTATTAGTTTTACCTCCCTTTGCTTCTCTTACGTCTTCTGAAAACCAATGCCTTCTCTATTTGATGTTAAGGATACAAAATACAGAACACTGAGGAGTCTTTCTGTTTTTCTGACAGAAAAAGACACATTACTTTTTAAGTGCTGGGCTCTAGATTAAGGTGGTCCCTAACATATATATAAAAGACAAAGCTGAAAACAAAGCTGAAGATAGAAGTAGTAGAAAATCTACATTTGCTATATGACTAGATATGCCTGGTGGCAGTCACTGACCAATACTTCTGTAAAATACCATACACGGGCTGGAACAAGCCAAATTACAGTAAACTTTCTAAGCACTTACTCTTACTTCCTTGAAATATCTCAGGAAAAATATAGTAAAAATAATTTGCGAATAACCCAAGACAAACTTCAAGTAGCAATGTTCTACTCCAGACTAAAAGAACACTAATAGTTTTGAAATATTACAAAAATTCTGTTTATAAGACTCATTCCTGTACTAATACTATATGAATATTCAATATAGTTGACATTAAAGGATCATTTAAACTTCTTTAAACATCATTACTGTATCATTCTACCTAAGTTTACCACAGTGCCAAGCACAGAATTTCAAGTGATCAAAAATTAATGATGCAAAACATCAACTGGCAAATACTACAGTAATAAATGTTCAGTTAAAATTCATCACACACACAAAAAAACCTCATCAGTAGATACTAATATTTGTGGGTAAAATGATTATGAAAAAAACAGAATACTAATAAACTCTCAAAGTTTCTCCCAAAAAGATACTTTTTAATTATAAAAGGAAAACAGCAATTATAGTAAAGAAATCTCACAGGCATCACCTTAAAATGCTTCAAAGCTGGCAACACCAGTTAGCATTATCCTGTGGAACCAAATCTAAGAGGCACTGGGGAGGGATAGGTATCGTTATTGTCATGTTAATCACAAGCAAACATCAAACAAATCCAAACTTAAGGAAATTCTATATAACTGGCCAATAAACTTTAAAACTATCAAGGTCAAAAAAGACAAAGGAGGATGGAGGAACTACCCAGGTGAGAGGAGACTCAAGAGTAGGATTGGTAGACTGTATCAATGTCATTATCTTTCTTGTTTTAGAATTATCACAAAATGATACCACTGAGGGGAAACTAGGTAACAAGTACACAGGACCAATCTGCAATTTTGGTGCAATTGCATGTGAATTTACAATTTTCTCAATAAAAAATTTCAATTAAAGAAACCTAGACTCAATGATTCCTTAAGGGAAGGCTCTATCATTGTGGTTATTACAAATTCAATTTCTCTAACAGTCAAGATAATTCATTTTTTCTATTTCAATTTAGGAACTTTTATATTGCCTAGAATTTATAGAGTTCATGTAAATCTTCAAATAAGCAAATATAAACAATGACAGATATCAAATGATATTAAGGAATTACTGTTAACTGTCTTTTTTCAAGTATGAAACAGAGTGGTTTCCATCTTGAAATACTTATGTATGAACAAGGTTGTTCATGACTTGCTCTAAAACAATCAGAGGTGAAGGGGTACTTGACTGGCTCCATCAGTTAAGCGTCCGACTTTTGGTTTCAGTTCAGGGCATGATCTCAGGGTTGTGAGATCGAGCCCCACGTGGGGCTCCACACTCAGCACAGAGTCTGCTGGAGATTCCCTTTCCTCTTTCACCTCTGCCTCTCCTCACCCTGTTTGTTCTCTCTCTCTCTCTAAAATAAGTAAGTAAGTAAGTAAGTAAATAAATAAATAAATAAATAAATAAATAAATAAAACCTTAAAAACAACTATCAGAGATGGCCAAGTAGGAGGTTTAGATGAAGGTATTAAATACACTGATACATGCTTAAGTTGGCTAATAGGTACACCGGGTTTATTAAATTCTACTTTTGCAAATACTTGAAATATTCCACTATAAAAGATTACTACTGGGGGCACCTGGGTGGCTCAGTGGTTGAGCATCTGCCTTCAGCTCAGAGCATGATCCCAGATGATCCTGGCGTCCTGGGATCAAGTCCCACATCGGGTTCCCTGTGAAGAGCCTGCTTCTCCCTCTGCCTATGTCTCTGCCTCTCTCTGCGTGTTTCTTATGAATAAATAAATGAATCTTTATTTATTTTGTATAGATTTATTTGTTTGTTTATTTATTTATTTATGATAGTCACAGAGAGAGAGAAAGAGAGGCAGAGACACAGGCAGAGGGAGAAGCAGGGCTCCATGCCGGGAGCCCGATGCGGGACTCGATCCTGGGTCTTCAGGATTGCACCCTGGGCCAAAGGCAGGCGCCAAACTGCTGAGCCACCCAGGGATGCCCATGGATAAATAAATGAATCTTTAAACAAAAGATTACTACTGTTCAGTTACTAGAAACAGACTCAGAGACAAAGAAAAGGACTTCAAAACAGTTACTGTACTTAAAGGGAAAAAAAAGTGACCAAAATGGTGGAAAGGAAAAGGTTAAATTTAAGACATTAATGAAACCTCACAAAGTATAGTTCCAAATAAAAAAATCCAGGACAGGATTAAAAGAAGATTGGGGTGCCTGGGTGGCTCAGTGGGTTAAGTGTCCAACTTCGGCTCAGATCATGATGTCAGGGTCCTGAGATTGAGCCCCACATGGGGCTCCATGCTCAGTGGGGAGTCTGCTTGTCCCTCTTCCTCTGCCCCTCCCCAACACTTGTGTGCTCATGCATTCTCTCAAATAAATAAAATCTTTAAAAAAAAAAAAAAAAAAAGAAAGAAAGAAAGAAAAGAGGAGGAAAAGAACAAGATTAGACACTACAGAGGAAAATTTCAGTGGGCCAGAAGACAGGAAACAGAAATTAGCCAATCTGAAACATAGGGAAAAAGTAGAATAAAAATTATCAACATAACTGAGAACACATGGGACAATGTCCAGCAGGCTAACATATATCTATCTACCTCTTTAGAAGTTTGTTTACCAGCCCACCACTAAGAGTACATGCTCTTGGAGGGCAGAACCTTTGCCTCTCTTTTTCACGAGTTTAATAGGACATGGCACAGCCTTATCAATGTCAATAGACACTTGGCAACACCAATTTTTCACACCATAATACCTATGTACACATATTCTTGTCAACAAGAATCTGTGGCAGAGCAACTCCTGTCACCCCAACACAGGATCCCCAACATTGTGATTTAAATAGTTTTTATCCAGTTTTGTTATCAAAGCTTATTTTATTTTTAAAAAGATTTTATTTATTTATTCATGAGATACAGAGAGAGAGAGAGAGGCAGAGACACAGGCAGAGGGAGAAGCAGGCTCCACGCAGGGAGCCCAACATGGGACTTGAAACCAGGACCCCAGGGTCACACCCTGGGCCAAAAGCAGGTGCTAAACCGCTGACCACCCAGGGATCCCCACTCAAAGTTTAATACTTATAGATGGAGTTGTGTACTTTCTCCCCTTACTCTAACAGAATAGTTTTTATAAATTAGATATTATCCCAATTCTATGAAGGTTTATTCAAACTTGCTCTTAAAAGTAGGCCTGCTGGTTTTTCTGATTTAATATTATGCTCATTGGACTTCTCAAGTTTTCTGCTTCTTGATTTTGGAAATTTATTTTTCATTTCATTTATGTTTTAAAATTTAGTGCCTTTATTGTATTTATTTTCTTTTGAGTGAAAAGTCACTTTTTAAATAAAATGATGGTAACAGGAATGTGAGAGATGTTTCTTTTGGAGGGAATGAGGGACAGAAGAATTTTCTTAATGGTAAAATAAAAGCTTAACAACTTTGTCAGAAGTCACAAAATTGGAACTACTGATCTACAAATCTTTTTACCTAGAAATTTAACACTTCAATTACACATTTTAGGGTATGTATACAATGAATTACTTAAAAGTACCTGTGTTTCTTCTATTACTACTCAAAGATTTTGTTTAGGTTGATTTGATTTTCTATCCTAAGTACATGTAACTATTTAGTATATTGGTACCTTTGTACAGCAAACATTTGCTAAATTTGACTTACTACCAATAACATCCACTTTTTTCTACAGTAATTTTGTTCCTTCTTTTCTCTCATTGATTTATATACAAAATATTTAAGGTTAGTGAGTCATGTTCTTTAGGAGTTAAATTCTTATCAGTCCTTTAACAAATAATTCATCTCATTGATTTATATACAAAATATTTAAGGTTACTGAGTCATGTTCTTTAGGAGTTAAATTCTTATCAGTCCTTTAACAAATAATTCATCTTAGTGGAAAGTAATGCTTTTATCTTCCACAAATACAAACAATTAATTAACAAATAATTAAGAATTAACAAATAATTATATAGGATACATTAAAGTAACTTTTATACATTAAAACAGTACCCCTTTGCTAAACTAACTTATTATTTCAAAAACTTTGTATGGGGATGGCAGCAGGGGTCCTGGGGCAGATGTGGTACTCAGGGGCCAGAAGTGGGAGACATGGAGGAAAAGGGGCAAAAAAAGGCAGTGAGTTTGGATTATTATGAAAAAATATTTGCTTTAAAAAAAAACACTCTATAAACATATATTTCATTTCTCTTATGTAAACACCAAGGAATGGAATTAGTGAATTAGTTATATGCCTACTGATATGGTGAATTACATGGATTAATTTTCAAATATTTTTTTTAATTATTTATTTTTGATAGTCATACAGAGAGAGAGAGAGAGAGAGGCAGAGACACAGGCAGAGGGAGAAGCAGGCTCCATGCACCAGGAGCCCGACGTGGGATTCGATCCCGGGTCTCCAGGATCGCGCCCTGGGCCAAAGGCAGGCGCCAAACCGCTGTGCCACCCAGGGATCCCTAATTTTCAAATATTGAAGAAGCTTGGAATATCTGGAATGGGTCCCACTTGGTTGAGGGGTATTATTATTTTTTTTAATGCTAAGAGAACATGATTTAGCATATCACTTTATTTTTTAAAATATATTTTTTAAAGATTTTATTTATTTATTCATGAGAGACAGAGAGACACACAGAGAGAGAGAGAGGCAGAGACACAGGCAGAGGGAGAAGCAGGCTCCATGCCGGGAGCCCAATGTGGGACTTGATCTGGATCACGCCCTGGGCTGAAGGCCATGCTAAACCGCTGAGCCACCCAGGCTGCCCGAAGGGTATTATTCTTATCAAACACTTCTTTTAAAATAAAACATTCCACATTATCAGGAAGGATAAGGGAAAGGCATTCCATGGTTTTCATTAGCACCCCACTTCATTTTAAAACAGCTAAATATCTCATTCCTTTTACCTTTTTTTAAGTCTTTAGGGTATCATAAAATCATCTACATAAAAGATATATCCAAGAGCTATAATGTTTTTTGTACGTGATAAAGTCTAGATATCTAAGGAGAAAAAAAACAATGAGTATGGTATGTTCTACTGATCTAAACTTTAAATGGAGAAAATAATTGTAAGAGTCCTATATTAGATTGCTATAATTTTACTATTTAGTGGAAAGTAATGCTTTTATCTTCCACAAATACAAACATATACCTTATTTAGTCTATTCCACAGCATGAGGTTTAAAAAAGTAGCCATTTCAATATCTGTGAAATAAGTAATTCTAAATCATCTCCAAATTTCAGATACATGGTAATAATTTTTCCTCAAGCAACTGATTTTGAAATATTCACAGGTTTTCTGCTTTTATAAATTGTTAGCATTGTATTTTTTATGACTTTAATTCCTACAGGTTCTAAACCTGTATCTCTGGTTCCCTGCCCTCCCCTTAACTCCAAGTAAGAATTTTCAAATACCCTTGAGGTATTGCTTAGGTATGGCCCAAATTGAAATTACCTATACTCTGTATTATTCAGCAAATATGTATTATCTACACACAGTGTAAGACACTACTATAGACTTAAATACTGAAGACATGGTTCCTTTTCTTGAAAAGCTAAGAAAAATATTATCATCCTACTGGTTTCTTTCTTTCCTTGGTAATATTTCTTCTCAGGATCTTCTGTACCTTTCTCCTCTTCTTCCAGGTTTCTTAATTTTGGGTTGCCACTAGGGCTCATTCTTTAGGTCTCTTTTTTCACACTCATGCCCTTGGTGACTGAATCTAACCTCTGGCTTTATGCTGACAACTCCCACATATGTATAGCTACCACATTCCTCACTTGATTGAAAATTCCAGACCACCCTCCCCACCCTGTGAATAACCAGGTATCTTATTTCAAATATAACATGTCCAAAAATTATCTGATTTTTTTCCACCAAAAATTACAACTCAACAGATGAACCCACCCCGTCTCAGTTGTCAGCAACTCTATCCTTTCACTTGCATAGACCAATGCTACTGAGGTCATCTTTATCTCTTATCTCATGTCCTATATTCAGTCCATCTTAAAATCTTATCGATTCAACCTTCAAGTACCTCTAGAGTCTGTCCACATCTCACTGCTTCTATCACTATCACCAGAGATGACTGAAATAGCATTTCAACTGGTTACTTTTCACCTTTATACCCACAATGTTTCTACACATAACCAGTGTAAGTCTTTAAAATATAAATCTGATCATGCACTGATCGATCAGCTCAAAGCTTTCCAAATGATTCCATATCACTGAGAGTAAATGTGAAAGAACATACTAATGCCTACAAGGATCTATCTCTCTGACCTCTACTCCTCTCACTCTCCCATCTTACTTACTACGTTTTAGCTACCCTGGCCTTCTGTTTCCCACACATACTATGAACGATTGCAATTTCCAAACTTTACACTATTATTCCCTCTTTCTGGTACGTTCTTAACTCAGATATCTACACAGCTAACTTCTCAAGTCCTTGCTCATGTCACTTTCTCAATAAGACAAGACCTACTCTCAAATGCTTGTATTAGCCAGTCTTCAAAGATGGCTCATTTTATCCTTAAAGTATGCAAAACCTGAATTTTATGAGTTACTTTTTAATTCTCTAACAATTCGAAGTATCTTTTCCCGTTTTCATTCTCACTTGAATTTAATAGTGTTCCTTCTTTGTGATGTACCCTTTTTATAAGAATTTGACTCTGTTGCTTCAACTTAATAAAATGAAAACACCAGTTTAGATATTACAAAATGTGGCTTTCCTCCTTCTATTACTATCACTTAGTTATAGAAGAACTCTTTCTTTACTGCTGAGAAAGAGAATATACCTCCTGACATTTAGGAGCTGGCCTGGTCTTATGAGCTAACTACTTGGCATTCAGGGGGGCATCTTAGTATTCTCTTGTTGAACTATACAACTTCAAAGACTATCAAAATCAGACTAGGCCATTCTTTGACCATAAAAGATCAAAATTAAAGCAACTTTGTACAGTTAACCTTTAACATGGGTTTGGATGGTGCAAGTCCACTTAACCATGAATTTTTTTTACAGTACTATAAATACGTTTTATGATTTTTTTTCATTTTGTGATTTTAATAACATTTTCTTTTCTCCAGCTTACTTTAGGAATATAGTATATAACACACACAACACACAAAATATGTTGTATATGTTATATATATTATACACATATATGCTAGAGATAAGAGTTCTGGTCAACAGTAGGCTGTTAGTATAGTTAAGTTGGAGGTCAGAGGAGTCAAAAGTTATACACAGATTTTCAACAGTGCATGGGGTTGATGCTTCTAACTCCCCACATCATTCAAGGGTCAACTGTAATCATGTCTGAACAAATGTGAACATCATCCAAAATGCAAAATACCAAACAAGCCTTTCTCGCAAATACTGCGTGACTGCTATTTCTTTATCAATTACAACTTTAGGCTTGTTCTAATTTTCCTTCCCTATAGATAAAATTAAGTTTCCCAACCATAGGAGTGCCTGCGTGGCTCAATCAGTTGAGTGTCCAATTCTTGGTTTCAGCTCAGACTGTGTTCTCATGGATCGTGTGACTGAACCCCATGTCGGGCTCTGCACCAAGCAATCAGTCTGCTTGAAGATTCTCTCCCTCCACTCCTCCCTTAACTCACACTCTCTTTCTCTAAAATAAAATCTAAAAAAAAAAAAAAAAGGTTCCCAATCATAGAACTACCCCTACTTCCTGATAGCATCCTACCCAGAGTAAAACCTCACATTCTTAAATGTTCCCCCAAATCACCAAATATAAGTCAAAGCCCTATAATAAGTCTTTTTAACACCTTGAGACACCCCTTAGATCCCCATGATATGGGTTTTTGCTCACTGCATCAAATAATAAACCCAAATTGTTGAAAGGTGAGTTCCTGGTGATCTCTACTGGGAGGGCATCAATGCTTCAATGTCCTAATTATAGAATGCAAGTTAATACTGGTTCCTTACTGTTTCTGCACTTGAAAAGCTATGGTAATAAATAGTACAGAATATAACAGTGAGCTCCAGTCAAAACAGTCTAAACCAGGAATTGCAAACTCAAATAATTATACTGGTCGAGCCAATGTATGATTTCACTAGAATACGAGTGATAACGCCTATGATAAGGCACAGTGTGTGAAAACGCCAGTTACAGCCTGCATTATTAACATACTTAGCAGGGACCAGTGATCAATGTTTAATAATATTTAAGTTCTGAGGTATTTAACACACAGTTTTTCTTCTCTCATATCTTAAATAAACTTTATTACAAGAGCTCAATTTAAACAACTATTAAGCACATTAGCAATTTCAGAAATTTGAAAACACAA
The DNA here is from genome assembly GCF_018345385.1 of Vulpes lagopus. Taxonomy (NCBI): domain Eukaryota; kingdom Metazoa; phylum Chordata; class Mammalia; order Carnivora; family Canidae; genus Vulpes; species Vulpes lagopus. Next base: position 101,090,415 of record NC_054831.1, on the reverse strand, counting down.
GAAAAAAATACAATGACTTCCCAGGCCATCAGTAATTTTCCTCATAATCAATTTAACTTCTCTGAGCTTAAAGTGAGAGCCTTTTCCAGCAGTTGGTTCCTAATCATCAGATTTTCTCAGGTTCAATGAACTGGTTTCTGTTTTCACCACAAACTTTCAATTCATTCTTCCTGGGCTTTTTGACTCAATTAAAAAGAAAGGCCTTATTTAACCTCTCTAGCATTCCCATATCAGTTAGAAAGATCTGAGCCACTCTTTCTGGTTTCTGTGCCTTATAAATTCCTGGCTTTCTATTCTGTGTGCTCAGACAGATGAATTACAAACTAGGTTAGTCTTCATTTCTTTTATCTCCCCTTCCCCACCAGCTTTCCCAATCAACCACTTTGCAGAATGTTTTAATCATCATCCCCATTAGTTTTCAAGAAGGACAGGCATTTGAACACAAAAAATGATTATTTTTCAAACATTAGTTGCTTTCTGCAATTAGTTGCTCGGTAAACCTTTTATTTCTTTAAAAACCTAACAATAAAGCAAAACTTTAACCACAAAATGAAGAGCAAATTAAATAAATTTACACTTCAATGCAGTTTCATTTAGAGATCAGTTTAAGACAACAAGGAGAGGGACGCCTGGGGGGCTCAGAGGTTGAGCACCTGCCTTCAGCCTGGGGCGTGATCCTGGAGTCATGGGATTAAGTCCCACATCGGGCTCTCTGCATGTCTGCTTCTCCCTCTGCCTGTGTCTCTGCCTCTCTCTGTGTGTCTCTCATGAATAAATAAATAAAATCTTAAAAAAAAAAAAAAAGACAACAAAGAAAAAAGGAAACAAGTAAAAGGCAAGGGACTGATTCTTCCACATAAAATATAGATGAGGCCCTTTCTATGTGAAATCACAGAGAAAGAGAAGAAAAGAATAGATAAAATTTACTTCCACTAAAAATTAAATTAAGCTTTCATTGGGCAGCAATAACTAATGTCATCCTCTTTCTGGGTAGAACGCTTGAGGGCTTATCTTAAATCTTCTCACTATACAGAAATTATTTCCAATTCCTCAAAGACACAAGCTGATAGAATCACATAAAACAGGTTTTCAATATAACCAACAAAAAACTGCTCAAACTAGAATAAAAAAGAAACACTACAAACAGGCTGTCATAATTCAAATACATCATTCTTTAAGAAGCTGCATGAGAGTCTATACATGCTGCACCCAAAATGCATCAGTCTCAAATCAGAGTAATAAATCCGTGCTTAATATATTTGTCAAGAGATATATGAAAAATGTTCATTATTGAGCCAAGAATTATTATCATACCATGAGAAGTGGTAGCAGTTTGCCAGCCCTTCCCAGGTGCATACAACTGTATTAGTAATATTCAAGATTATTTCAGGTCTCTTTCCTTTATACTTTAACATTTCCCATTTAAAACTATCAAAAAGTAGAAAACACCCCCTTGGGATGAAGGTTCAATGTGATGACTTCCAACGTCACACAGTTCTATCATTTGGTAATACTATGGAGTATTACCATACTATTGAAGTGTTTCCATAGTATTTCAATACTATGGAAAGCTACAATGGCAATGGATTAAGTTCATTACTTTAAAATTTATTAAGCAATACTTGTCACTCTACTAAAGCAGGAGGAATGGAAACTCATTTCAAACTGTCCTTCAAGAGAAGTTCCAAGCTGAGGAAATCTACTTAACCTAAATAAAATCATGAGGGGAAAAGTCACACAAATTAAAAATCAACTGACCTGAACTCTTCAAAATGGCAAAGTTATAAACACAAAAAGATGGGCAAACTGTTCCTGATTTTAAAAGATTGAAGAGACACAACTGAATGCTATGTGATCTTTAACGGGGGGCAAATAGCTGAAATGGGCACTTTTAGGCAACAGGGAAAATGTAATGTCAAATTTCTTGAAAGTGATCATGATACTGTGGTTATGTGTAAGGATTTCCTTGTTCTTGGGAAATGCTTCTATATTTAAAGGTAAAGTTCATGTCTGCAACTTAAAATTTTAAATAGGTTTACTAAATAGAAATTTTATATAAGCAACAATGTCTTTTCCCCACAACATATTTAAATTCATATATATTTTTAGAAGAGAAAGTAAGCAAATATGGTAAAATGCTAACGGTGGGTGAATCCTTGAGTGTTCTATGAATTTTTCCATAGGCTTCTAATCTGGCTACGAAATTTTCAAAATAAGTTGGAGAAAAACAGGACATACATGAATCCAATCTAAGTAGCTACTAAATTCTAAATTTTTTATTTAAAACACAAATTTCTCATATCACAGGAAAAAAAAATTTAAGTGGCTCCATGCCCAACATGGGGCTTAAACTCACAACCCTGAGATCAAAATGAGACCAACACCTAAGATTAAGAGTGGGATTCCGGTCCACCAACTGAGCAACCCAGGTGCCCCCAAATAACAGAAAAATTCTAAACTGAAAGTCAAATATTTCAATAGAAGTTTTAAAAATTACAAGTTTTAAACTTAAAATTTATAAGCTATTAACAACTAAAACCCACTATAGCACTAACTGCTATAACCTTCCCCTGAACATAGAATGAATGTGAACACATTATACCTCCTTAAAAAAGATTTAATCCCTAAAATAGAAGTATTAAATTGATGACCTTCCTACAAAATGTGCAATTATTTGATATGGATTGCCCACAACTAAAATAATTAGGGTTTATTAAATGAAGGCATGCAATAAATATATATTTTAATTTTTTTATGGAAATGAGTAGATACAGTTGCTAATTCATTGAAAGTGAACTGCTGGTTGTGAAAAGAGGATAATTCTTTCAATCAGTCTTAAAGTGGTTTTTGCAAGTCCTAAAATGTAGAATTAATATGATAGAAAGATCACTTTTTTATGTTCATACCATCAAGACAAAGAGAAACTTTGCAACCCAGAGGTATGGAACGACTGCTAAACATTTACTGGTGCTACTGCACTAAATTCTGGGGACTTGTTCATAAAGTTTTTTCCAAACATTATAAAGAATTCTTTGAATATGACTTAGTATTTAGTGTTTGTTGAAGTCTTATCTTTTAGCAGGCCATTTAAATATTGACTCTCGTGATTTTTTTTGTAATTACGTAAGAAATATGCATTCATTCTAAAATTTTCAAGTATTTACTTCTCTCTCTATTGGACCAGGTAAGCACTTAACATTGTGGAATCTTCTACAATGAAATAAGTGTATATCAAACTAAACCAGGACTATATACAGCAAGAGAACAGTGACCACGTCCTTTTATTTCTCATCATTAACTTAATCCTAGGTCCTAATACAGAACTTGAAAAAAGGTGGTCTTTCAATAAATATTCAATGATATTCAATTGATTTATAATATTGCACTTTTTTTTTTTACCTTTAACACCATACCGTAAATACTGCATGCCAGTACTGATGGAGCTCCATTAGATTTCTCTCTATGGCTATATTAAATAGTGTAATCAACAGTGAGCGCTACAGTTGTTAATAGTTTCTCATCATCACAAACAACAGGACAATGGATATATATAAATATATAAATTTAAGGATACATAAGTAAATACATGTATGCATGTATCCACAGCATCTTAAAGATCATTTTAAAGTTTTTACATCTATCTCCATATTGCCTTAAACTATCATATTTATAAGCTTTATATATATGAAAGCTAAATGGTAACACATTTTAAATTTGTATTTGTATTTTTGTTTGTTAACACACAATAGAAATTTTAATAAAATAACATGTTCCTAAGTACAGAAAGCCAGGGGAAAAAAATCTTACCATTCTTGCTGACATCCAGTTCCCTGAGATTAATGAGATTTGCAATAGATGCTGGTAATGTTGTTAAATCATTGTCTGGCAAACTCAGTTTGTGGAGAGACTGACAGTTAAAAAGTTGCTAATGAAACAAGGGAAAAAAGGATTTTTGATTAAGTTTCCTTAAACATTTCATTTATTAACCTTTATACAAATAAATATTATTAGTATGTTAAATTGAATGATTTATACCCACATAAATACCAGGAAAGATTTCTTATTGTTTCATGCTATTATGTATCTGAACAGAATTGAACTACTCAATCATTACATCCTCGTACTTCTGCCCTGAGGAAAATGCACTCAGTAAGAATAACTCTATGGTTGTATTCTTTGTTAAAGTAGTAAAAAATAAGTAATTATTAAATATGGCAAACTTTGAAACGTCTATTTCAAGCATCCTTATTTCAAAATGAAAATTTACATAAATTAAACCCAAATAAGTACAACTGACTTAAAATGACTCAAAATACATAATTCTGATTTGGGATGAAAAAAAAAAGGAACGAATATATTGTTATGCTAAAATCAGAAGCATGAAATATACTTATAAAATACATTAACCAAAAGTGTAAGTAAATGGGTCGCTTCTACATTCCATACCAAAAAACTGTATGGAGCACAGAGAATTTTTAGGGCAATGAAAATACTCTGTATAATACCATAATCAAGGATACATTTCATACATTTGTCCAGACATACAATGTACAACACCAAGTGTGAAACGTACTATAAACTATGGACTTCAGGTGATGTTAATTTTTCAACATAGATTCAACAACTTTAATGTAAGTACCACTCTGACAGAGGATGTTGACAACAGTGTAGGTATATATGAGAAATTTCAATTTTGCTGTGAATCTGAAACTGCTCATAAAAAGGAAAGTGTTTAGAAAACCAAACAAAAAGCTGTTATCAGGATGACACTGCATAAGCCCTATTTAAGAAGAGCGTTCTTTCAAAAACTGAAAGTAGTGTAAGTGATTCAGTTATCTGCACTATCACAGCAAAATCACACTCTCTTTTCCACCCAATCACCAGGCTGAGATCCTACTATTATTGCTTATTACAAAAAAGGTACTAATCTCAGACTTCCAAGTTCTCCAGAACAATCTAAGTAAGATAAATTACTTTCTAAAGAACAATATGTAAGGAAAGAGTAAATTACAAAGTACCTTATTACAACCTAGGAAAGTAATTCAGAAACATGCAACCCACAATCTTTAATATTTTATCCATAGCCATATACAATTTCTTACTAAGAAAACCTTGAATGGCATTGGCTTTCCAAATGTTTTTGTTAAAAAAAACAAAAAACAAAAAACAAAAAACAAATGTTTTTATTACTAGCTACCAAAGAAAAAGCCTTTTTCAAAACACTGCCATACAGTATGTATAGACACACAGAAATTTAACACAAATATTTCATGCAAGAATGGACACGTGCAACACACTGTACTTTCTATTCTATTCTAGTTAGGATTGCAAGATGAAATACAGAATGCTTGATTAAATTTGGATTTGAAATAAACAAGGAAGAATTTTTAGAAGTATGTCCTATTTACTGCATAAAACACACTTATACTAAAAAAATATTCATTGTTCATCTAAAAATGATAATTTAACTGGGTGTCCTCTGTTTTTATTTTCTAAATCCACCAGTGCAATTCAGTTTGTTTTTTTGGAAATGCCACACGTATTTATGATCCACGAACACATCTCCATCCAGTTTTGATAAACACTAATGTTAGGGTAGAAAAACATTCTAACAAATTAAAACTACTGTACAAACTGAGTGTAGCTAAAGGGGAGGTGGGTGGCGGATGGCTAAATGGGTGATGGGTATTAAGGAGGATACTTCTCATGTTAAACACTGGGTATTATACATAAGTGATCAATCACTAAATTCTACTTCTGAAACCAATATTACACTAGCTGTTAACTAACTAGAATTTAAATAAAAATTGGGGGGGGGGGAAGCTACTGCAGTTTTTCCACAATAAACAAGGAAGGGAGTTGAGAATGAAGGGGACTGGGACTTAAGAAAAAAAAAGTAGCCATGAAAAATTTTAACAAACTGATAATGTGAGAGGATGTTTCATGGCAACAAAACAACTTTCTCTAGTTGTTTTTACATTTCAAAAATGTTAAGTCCTCTATAAAATCTTTTCAAACAAACTGAAATGGGGGCAAATAGAACACTACCCCTAAAAACCTGCTTAATAACACAATTATTATGTGACAACCGAAAGGATAATTTATTCTCAATTACAATAACGTAGACCAACATCTCACAAAAACTAGAAGAAAAAATTTCTATTTTTGTCTAGCTAAATCTACTGGCTGCAGAAATTGTATAGTCTTACCTACCAAAATGGCACTAAAAAACAGAAATTAAATACAAAATTTTAACTTACTTTCTCAAATATTCAAGCAATTAACTTGAAGAGATAAAGGTTAAAATTGTATTTTAAAAATTTGGGGGTGGGATGCCTGGGTGGCTCAGCAGTTGAGCGTTTGCCTTCAGCCCAGGGCGTGATCCTGGGTCCCGGGATCAAATGTGAGATGGAGTCCCACATTGGGCTCCCTGCATGAAGCCTGCTTCTCCCTCTGCCTGTGTCTCTTTCTCTCCTTATGTGTCTTTCATGAATGAATAAATAAAAATCTTAAAAAAAAATTAAAATAAAATAAAAATTTGGGGGGCACCTGTGTGGTAGAGTAGTTAAGTGTCCAACTCTTGGTTTTGGTTCAGGTCAGGATCTCAGGGTCCTGAGACAGCCCCATGCAGGGCTCCACGGTCAGTATGGAATCTACTTGAGATTCTTTCTCCCTCTCCCTCTGCCCTACCTCCTGTTCATCCGCAAGTACACACTCTTTCCCTCTCGCAAATAAATAAATAAATCTTAAAAAAAAATTTTTTTGAACTCTGCTACATATCTCAAGATAAAATTGAACCAACCAAAAAAAAAAAAAAAAAGGAAACACAAATACATTGATAGCATTATGGCAATATTGGGGATATCATATTTCTTGCGTAAAAATAACCAACAGCAATTCTTTTTTTTTTTTTTTTTTTTTTTTTTTTTTTTACCAACAGCAATTCTTAAAACACAGTATTAACATACCTTTGGAAGCTCTTCAATTTGATTAGCATCTAAATAGAGCTCCTCCAAAGTTTTCTCAAAAGTAAAAATCTCTTTGGGAACCTGTTCCAAACTGCAATGAGAATAATCAAGAGTAGTGACAGTCTCCTCTTCCCCTCGTAGACAACGACATGGTACCAACCGCACAAACAAACTTCGTTTTGTAGTCATTTTTAGACACTGCAATATTCAAATAAAAGTAAATTCAGTTAAAACATATTATAACCAATAATTTTTCAAAAAAAAATTCCAATTCATCGCAATCTATATATCAAGACAGGTACCTCTTTCTTTACACACATCCAATGGAATACATTTAACATTGTTTACTGTCAAAATTTATGTAAATTTATATATACTGAATTTCAAATGAAACTCAAGTACTTTTGTACTATTAAAAAAATGACCCACTAAATAGCTATTTATGTGCTTCTTTAAGACCCATGCTTCATGAGTCTTGGTTATTCTCAACTAGAAAACCCTAATATAATAAAGATATTTCCTTAATTCCTGGGTAAGAGCTATTTTTTTTATTAAGAATTTGGAGGTGCCTGGGAGGTTCAGTTGGTTAAACATCTGCCTTTAGCTCATGTCATGATCCCAGGGTCCTGGGATCGAGCCCCACATCAAGCTCCCTGTTCATCAAGGGGTCTGCTTGTCCCTCTCTCTACCCCTCCCCTTCTTATGCTCTCTCTCACTTACTCTAATAAAATAAATTTTATTTATTTTAATAAAAATAAATATTTATTTATTTTAATTTTAAAAATAAAATAAGTCTACTCTGTAGACTTTGACTACAGAGTTTTGAGTAGGAAGTGGGACTGCAAAGATATTTTCAGATCTTCCTTAATGAGCCATCAGAATCAATCACTCCTTTAACTTTCCAAGGCTCTCTTTTTTTTTTTAAGATTTTATTTATTTCTTCATGAGAGACACAGAGAGAGGTAGAGAGAGAGGGAGAGACACAGGCAGAGAGAGAAGCAGGCTCCATGCAGGGAGCCCGATGTGGGACTCGATCCCGGGTCTCCAGGATCATGCCCTGGGCTGAAGGCGGCACTAAACCGCTGAGCCACCCGGGCTGCCCTCTTTTCATTTTTCTAAAGAGCTTATAGACCCTCTTTTTGTGTAACGTTACACACTAGAGAATAAACTTAATAAAGTATATATACAGATTTGTTTCAAGTTAAATAGGGGAAATTAGTGAAAAGCCTCCAGGTTTATTTATTTTTTTTTTAGATTATTTATTTATTTGATAGAGAGAGAGAGAGAGAGACTGAGAGAGAGCGCGCGAGCGCACAAGCAGGAGGAGCCGCAGAGGGAGAGGAAGAAGCAGACTCCCCACTGAGCGGGGGGACCAATGCAGGGCTCAATCCCAGGATCCTAGGATCATTACCTGAGCCAAAGGCTGACACTTAACCAACTGAGCCACTGGTTGGTTAATGTTGGTTAAGCAACAATGCTACTTAAAATTGGCTAATTTTAACTTACATATCCACAGATTAATTCCAACTAGTCTAAGATTATACTACCAAAAGAAAAAAGCCTACTTCAATAAATAAGAATGACTGTTAATCAAGTTAAGAACTCTTTGTAAAATAGGAATTCTTGCTTTAAGCCAGAAGACTCTTAGAGTAATAGAATACTTCTAACCAGGGCCAAGACTAGGTTGAAACCAATGAGGGAAATGGTCTCAAGCACAAAATAGAATGAAGCACCGAAAAAACTCACTAATCAAATTAAATATTTTACTGCATTGCCTTTTAAATTAAAAATCACTGAAAAATAATCCTTTTATGAACAAAATGACTAATACTTAAATTAAAAACAAGATTGGTATTACTAATGTTTTTCTTTTGCCTCAGGCTTCAATATGGCTCTACACAGTACTGCTTCCAACTGTTCTATTTCAAATTATGTGATATTCTTAAAGTGTTTGACAACTAAGCATTTCTCTTGCAATCTTTTAAAAATATAACTATTCTTGGTCAATCACCATGTGCCAGGTACTGTGCTAAGTTCTTTAGATAAAATACATGTATATTCTCATTTCATCCTCATATATCTAAGACATGTATTATAAACCCTATTTTTCCATAAAGAAACTGATTCTTTGCTCTTACTGCATTACACTGCTCCTAAATAATGATACACGTAAAATCATATTCTCAAAATGAATAAAATATCAATAGGTCTTTACTAGGCACTTCTCCTTTAGAGTTTACAAAAAATAAAATACTGATCAGATTCAGAACACACCACTCCAAAGTACGGTACCATGACATATTGAGTTCTTTCAACTTAAGGAATGTGAGAAAACAACAGAAGCAGGAAGGTCATGTTGCTCCCTTTGCATGTCCTCCCTTTGCACTTATCCAATGAAATAGGTCATAAAGTCCTCATGTGAGAAGTGCCTTCCTTATACCTGGAGGAAAAAACCAGTCTAATCTCTAAAGAATGGAGACGAATCCTAACAAATGGGCTTTATTAAACTTCCCCCAGTTTACTACATTAAACCTCATACTCTGACTTATCATACTTTTCTATGCAAGTTACACTCTTCATCAAACCTAGCATAAAAATACGAAGTTTTAATGGTTTATGTCCTTACTCTTTATAAAAGCTCCTCTGCCACTTAAAAACTTGTGTTAAATAAATTTGCATGCTTTCTCTTATTAAACTGTCTTTGTGAAGTTAGTTTTCAGACCTAGCCAAAGACCCTAAAAGGGCCAAGGAAAATGTTTCTTCCCCTACACTATGATGTCAAATATAAAAGTTTCTATATGAAATTGCCTCATGGGAATGTAATATATAGCATGGTGATTATAGTTAATAATAATAATGTTCTGTATATTTGAAAATTGCTATGAGAGTAGATCTTAAAAGTTCTCTCATAGCAAGAAAAAAAATGTATAACTATATATGGTGATAGATGTTAGATTTTGGTGGACATTTAGCAATATATGCATATATCAAATCACTGTTATACCGTACACCTGAAATTAATATAGTTAGGTCCATTATACTTCAATAAAAACAAAAAAACTTTATCAACAAAGAAATATCCAGAAAAGTTTACTGAATGCTTATTAAGAATATAGTTTTACTGGTAAGAATGAGCAGTTTTGTTGATCTAATAAGAATTTCAGGGCAGCTTGGGTGGCTCAGCAGTTTAGCGCCGCCTTCAGCCCAGGGCATGATCCTGGAGACCAGGGATCGACTCCCACATTGGGCTCCCTGCATGGAGCCTGCTTCTCCCTCTGCCTGTGTCTCTGACTCTCTCTCTCATGAATAAATAAATAAAATCTTAAAAAAAAAAATTTCATTGCTACAGGGGAATTTAGCTTATACCTGTGTGTTTATGAGATCCCCAAATTAAAAGATTCCAAAAATGAGTATGAAATTTCTGCTCAAGAGATTTTAGATTTAAACTGATAACAAGTTAAGAGGACACTTAAGAACAATGCGGAACTCAATCTGCTCTTTCCAACATGGTAGCCATTAGTCATGTGGCCATCTTAACCATTTTTAACTTAAAATTCAAGTTAAATTAAATAAAATTAAAAATCTAGTTTCTCAGTCACACTAAGCACATTTTAAAAGCTCAACAGCCAAATGCGTGGCTAGTGGCTACTGTACTCAGTAACAGAAGACAGAGAACATTATTTCTATCAGTGCAGAAAGTTCTGTGGGACAGTGTTGGTTTGATGTTTGAAAATATTCTGTTTATCAAATTATAAATATTGCATGCTTATATTTATATGATAGTACCAAAGAACTTGTAAGATATGGCCTAAAAATTCCTGAAATTATAATGGATTTGAGAGTATAACTGCTAGCTGAGAATAAAGGGCATGAAAAGTTTATGACCAAATATATGTAATTAAAAAGAGTGTTTCTTAGATATCACCTGTGCAGCACACATGAAGCATAAGGCAATTTATAAGACAGAGTAATTGTTAATGAAGGTAAAACATGACGGGTGGTCAGAAGTTTTACAACTTCTAAGAAGAGACTATGACTTTAAAAAGGAAATTAGATGCTCTAGGAAACAATTTACATCTCAAGTAAAAATTTCCTGTGGACAGAGGCTATGAAGAGAGCAGTTTTAGATCTCAGATTGAATTCAGTGGGCCTACAACCCATACAAAAAGATGAATGGATAAAGAAGATGTGGTTTATGTATACAATGGAATATTACTCAGCAATTAGAAACGACAAATACCCACCATTTGCTTCAACGTGGATGGAACTGGAGGGTATTATGCTGAGTGAAATAAGTCAATGGGAGAAGGACAAACAGTGTATGTTCTCATTCATTTGGGGAATATGAATAATAGTGAAAGGGAATATAAAGGAAGGGAAAAGAAATGTTGGGAAATATCAGGAAGGGAGACAGAACATAAAGACTCCTAACTCGGGGAAACGAACTAGGGGTGGTGGAAGGGGAGGAGGGTGGGTGTTGGAGGGGAATGGGTGACGGGCACTGAGGTGGACACTTGACGGGATGAGCACTGGGTGTTTTTCTGTATGTTGGTAAATTAAACACCAATAAAAGTTAATTAAAAAAAAAAATGAACTCTAATTTATAGCAGATTAAAACTGCTGATTGCTAAGAAAGTAGGGGGAACTTCATTACTGAGGGAATGGGAGGAAAATATCATATGAAAGAGAAATAAATGAGTACTAACAACCAAAAAGAGCCTTCCTTATACAATACTAAAAGGAAGTAAACCAGAGGAAGAAAGCCTGGCCTGTTTTCAAAAGGAAGTGATCAACATGGGAACAGTCATTAGAATTTGAGTGTTATGATAACTAAGAGCCACTTTATAAACCGGACTTAACAAGGGAGACATAAAAATATTCAAATCAAATGGAGAAAGAAAAGCTAACCAAGAAAAAAAAGGCATAACAACAAGCCAAACACTTTCTAACAAAACAAATTAAAGCTACTTACCACTGGGTTGAATTTATCTCCCTGATGTTTCTTAATTGAGCCAACATTCTGTGGAAACCAAAATAAAGAAACAAAATTAACAATAAAAAGAGATCTTGGGACACCTGAGTGGCTCAGCAGTTGAGTGTCTGCCTTTGGCTCAGAGCGTGATCCTGGAGTCCCAGGATCGAGTCCCACATTGGGCTCCCTGCATGGAGCCTGCTTCTCCCTCTGCCTGTGTCTCTGTCTCAGTATATCTCTCATGAATAAATAAAATCTTTAAAAATAAATAAATAAACAAACAAACATAAATAAATAAAAAGAGATCTTTATGGCTTTAAAGATCATCTCTTCTAAATTCTTATTTGCATCAAAATGTAAATTATAATACTCAAAAATTCACTAGTATTAAACACACAAATTTGCTAACCTTTAAATACATAGCTAGCTTCTTAAACAGTCACTGGATTGTTTTTAATAATTTTTAAACTATGGTAAGCCCTCATCTGTATCAAATAATAAATACCCAACTACCACTAAAATCCCATTTATTTGAAACTACTGAGAAAGAATAAGGTTTTTCCAAACAAATAAATTCAAATCACCAATTGTATTAAATTTAATAGTTTTTCAAAAAATATTTTCTTTAGGTATGCTTGAGTGGCTCAGTGGTTGAGCATCTGCCTTGGGCTCAGGTCATGATCCCGGGGTCCTGGGATGGAGTCCCACATCAGGCTCCCCACAAGGAGTTGGCCTCTCCCTCTGCCTATGACTCTGCCTCTCTCTGTGTGTCTCTCATGAATAAATAAATAAAATCTTTCTTATGTATGTATGTATGTATTTGAGAGAGGGAGCACACAAGTGAGAGTTGGCAGGGAGATGGGGAAGAGAGAGAGAGAGAGAGGGAGAGAGGGAGAGAATCTGAAGCAGACTCTGCACTGAGCGAAGAGCATGATTCAGGACTCGATCTCATGATCTCAAGATCATGACCTGAGCCAAAACCAGAAGTTGAACACTTAACCAACGAAGCCACCCAGGCACCCCTATATTCAGTAGTTTCTGATGGTTCTGTAAAGCAGACAATAGTAATAGACGCTCAGATTCTATTCCTCCCTTTACAGAAATTTTACTTTATTTGGGGTAGTAATGAACCTAGCTAAATATCCACAATAGATCCTTTCAAGATGGATGGACATGGGTCGGAGGACACAGTTGAGATCAGTGACATATGAAGTCTGCTTTGAGAATGGAATGGGGTTGGTTATAGGCAAATATTTGTGCTCCTTATCTAGGGATAGATATAAACATGTCTACTGAGGCAACAACAATCCTATGATCATGAGTCAACAAGTCTGAGTATTAAAAAACAAGAAGGCTGACAAAGAAGAGAAACAAAACAATCTGGGGGTCTCTAATAGCAGTGCTGAGGAAATGGACTTTTCTCTTCGTTTTGGAAATGGACCATGTTAAACTACTGCCTTTTTCTGGATTTCTTGGTATGTAAGAAAGCTACCCCCCCCCCCCGGCCAATTAATTTAAACCATTGCAAAGCTTCCTGTACCTAGAGCTGATACATTACAAAGTGCAATAGCCTAAACCCAAACCCAAAACAGGAACATTAAGAAATACATAAATACATCATAATCTTTTTCTTAAAAATTCGTAATGCTACTAAGTTTGTGTTTCAAAATTTTAGTTATCCTAAATTTATTGGGCTATTTTTCTCTGTGCCAAATGGTTTAGTACTGCTGAGTTGTTTAACCTTCCCCACAAATTCTACATAAAGTACATGCCACAAAAAATACCTCTGTGTATAGCAAGCAAAGATGGTCACTAAATTTGTCATTCAACATACTCCTACAAATGTGATAATCTGGTAAAATGGAATTGTCAATAAGCTGAAATGGAATATGGCCATGGAAGACCAGGTTGGAGAGAAGAGAGATGTGAACCTTGTGTTTAGAAATGTTAGTTTAAAATACCTGAAAGATGTAGGATCTTTAGTGTGCAGTTGAATATGGGCATTCAGAGATATGGGGACAGATCCAAGCTGAGGATATAAATTTGGAAGTCATCTGCTTAGAAATGATATTTAAAGCAAGGAAATTACATGAAAGCATCAAGAGCATGAGCATGGACACAAAAAAGAACAGGTTCAATGACTGAGCCCTGGGATGTTACAAAAATAAGAGATAAGAAAGTAAAGATGGAACCAGCAAGGACACTGAAGAGAGACAGTGAGTCAAAAAAAAAAAGTGATATATCATAAAAGCAAAGTGAAAATATTTCAAGGAGGAAGAAGTTATTAACTATGTTAAAGAGAATTTAGAATTACCAATGTGTAAAAAAAGATCACTGATTATCTTGACAAGATCATTTAATGTGGAGGGGTAGAAACTAAACAAAATTTGGAGGTGATTCAAGAAGAAAGAGGATGATAACCTGACAGCAAATTCAGACAACTCAGATAATTTGGCTACAAAGGACATTAGAAAAACGGACCAGTAGCAAGAGTATAATGTGAATCAAGTGTTACAACATTTGATTTGTAAGCAGATAGGGATAATCTAGTTAGAAGAGCCCATTGGTAAATTTCCATAAAGAGATTTGGGCAACAACTCATAGATTATCCTAGCAAGATGTCCCACCAATAAAAAAGCTGCTCATAAGGAGGAAAACAAAACAAAACACACCTTGCGTGCAATAGTATGACTAGCTAAATAAAACTCATATAGGTTATTTCTCAAAAATATAGATTACTGGGGACACCTGGGTGGCTCAGCAGTTATCAGCCTTTGACTCTGGGCATGATCCCGGTCCCGGGATCGAGTCCCATATCGGGCTTCTTGCAGGGAGCCTGCTTCTCCCTCTGCCTGTGTCTCTGCCTCTCTCTGTGTCTCTCATGAATAAATAAATAAAATCTTTAAAAATATATAGAAAGAGATCACTGTGCCTTCTTTCTAGAGACTCTTTTTGCAAGATTTTATTAATTAATTAATTAATTTGTGAGAGAGAGAGGGAGAGAGAGGTGAATAAGCATGTGAGTGAGGGGAGGAGCAGAGGGAGAGGACCAGCAGAACTCTGCACTAAATGTGGAGCCCAGCGCAGGTCTCAATCTCATGATTCAGAGATCACAACCTGAGCTGAAATAGTCTGACACTTAACCGACTGAGCTACCCAGGCATCCTTCTGGAGATTTTTATTTTGGAGATTAGATAGAAAACTCAAGATTCTCTATCTTAAAGTGCTGATGTAATTCTTTTTGTGCAACATTCTCGACGATAATCAGCACATGGTCAATCTTATTTCATCTGTGTTCAAACCACCATCTTTCCTCCCTCCTAATTCTCTACAATTATTCTGACAGACTCTCAGCTTGGGTATTACTATAAAGTGAAAAGTGAAGTCACTATAAAGGTTTTTAAAATACAGTATGTTATACTTCCCCATCGATTTAAAGAGATCATATGATATACCTGACTAGATTTGAGAGAGATTTTATTGTTGGAGCAATCTTTCTAAATGAGTTCAAAAGCTAAAATGTACAACAAAGGATCATCAGGCATGCTCACAGCTATGAGCAGTCAGTGGTTATATAAGATCATTTTAGTTTGATTATGGCTATCCTGGTGTTTGTTAATCTATATTCACTATACCTGTCCTTAGTACTGAGGCATTTAATGGACACTATTAACCCATTACAGGTAAGTAAATGAATAATCAATAATGAAAATATGGATATGAAAAAAATATATATATAGAAAGGTCAGAAATTGGGACGCTTGGGTGGCTCAGTGGTGGAGCATCTGCCTTTGGCTCAGGTCGTGATCCCGGGGTCCTGGGACTGAGTCCCACATCAGGCTCCCTGTAGGGAGCCTGCTTCTCCCTCTGCCTGTGTTTCTTTCTTTCTTTTTTTTTTTTTTTAAAGGTTTTGTTTATTTATTCATGAGAGACACAGAGAGAGGCAGAGACACAGGCAGAGGGAGAAGCAGGCTCCATGCAAGGAGCCCGAAGTGGGACTCAATCCCGGGTCTCCAGGATCACACCCTGGGCTGAAGGCGGCGCTAAACTGCTGAGCCACCCGGGCTTCTCTGCCTGTGTTTCTGTCTCTCTCATGAATAAATTTTTTTGAAAAGGTAAGAAATTTGTACAATGAAAAAAATTATAAATGCTATACAAGAGCATTGGGTCCTGAAGGACAAAAATCAATAACTGAATATACAAAATGTGCTATGCCTATAACATATACAGCAACAAAGAGATAGTTCCATACTTAGAGCTGTAAGACTAACATCAATGTCTGAACCCTACTGGCCTGATTCTAATCCAGTAGAAAGCTGAGAGTTTCTTCAATATTTGCACTACTAATCCAACTTTTATAACAAACCATTGTTAGCCTAAACATGTTTTACAAAAATGTTAGTGTTGAATAAAGTTGTAGGCATACATACTGAAGTTACTAAGGAGTGCCACATTTGTATAAATTTCCGTCTTACATAAGATTATTTACATAAAGAAAGGGACAGACCCTTACAGTTTGGAAACTGTATCCGTCCATGTAACCAATAGCAATGACAATGTAAAATATACTTTAGTGAATAAAAGTGGCAAGAGGGGGCATCCCTGTGTTGTTCCTGATCTTAGAAGAAAGGCTCTCAGCTTTTCACCAGTGAGTAGGATGCTAACTGTAAGCCTGTCATATATGGCTTTTACTATATTGACATATGTTTCTTCTACACCCACTCTGTTGAGAATTTTTATAACTAGATGTTGAATTTTTGTCAGATGCTTTTAAAAAAAGGACAGGTTACTAAGTCGTCTTAGAATTCACCAGTGAAGCTATCAACTCCCCACCAGAGCAAATAGGCAAGAAAAATAAATAAAAGGCATACAAACTGGAAAGGAAAAAAGTAAAACTGTCACTATTTACAGATGACATAATAGTATATATAGAAAATACTAAAGACTCCATCAAAAAAACTGTTAAAACTAATAACTGAATTTGGTAAAGTTGCAGGATACAAAAATCAGTTTAATTTTTATTCACTAATCAAAAATTATCAGAAAGTTGGGACGCCTGGGTGGCTCAGTGGTTGAGCGCCTCCCTGCAGCCCAGGGCGTGATCCTGGGGTCCCGGGATCGATTCCCGCCATCAGGCTCCCTGCGTGGAGCCTGCTTCTCCCTCTGCCTGTATCTCTGCCTCTCTCTCTCTTTGTCTCTCATGTATAAATAAATAAAATCTTTTATTTATTTTTTTTTAAATAAAATCTTTTAAAAAATTATTGGAAAGAAAAATTTTTAAAAATCCCATTTACAATTGTATCAAAGAACAAAATACCTAGGAATAAAGTTAATGAAGGAGATGAAAGATCTACATATTGAAAATTCTAAGATATTAATGAAAAAAACTGAAGATACAAATAAATGAGAAATTATTTCATATTCATGAGCTGCAAGAATCAGTACAGGTAAAATGCCCATACTACCTGGAGCAATCTAAAATTTCAATGCAATCTCTACCGAAATTCCAATGCCATTTTTCAAAAAATACGGTCAATATTTTTACCCAAACACAATGGGTAAGGTAAAGGGCAGTCCCTTTAATTAATGATAGGGGGAAAACTAGAGTCAGGCAAAAGAATAAAACTTGACAACGTTCTTACACCATACACAAAAATTAACTCAAAATAGATTAAAGGCTTGAACCTGGGGCACCTGGGGTGCTCAGTAGGTAAAGGGTCCAACTCTTGATTTCAACTCAGGCCATAATCTCAAGGTTATGAGATTGAGCCTTGCATGATGCTCCACACTTAGCATAGTCTCTTGTCCTTCTCCCTTCTCCAGCTTGTATGTGCTATCTCTCAAATAAATAAAATCTTAAAAAAAAAAAAAAGGAAGAAAAAAAAAGACAACAAACCTAAGACCTAAAACCATAAAATTCCTAGAAGAAAATACAGGTGGGTAAGCTTCTTCAGGTAGGTCTTGTTAATGATTTTTAATCTGACACCAAAAACAAAAATAAGTAAGTAGTACTACGTCATAATAAAAAAGCCTCTGGTACAGCAAAAGAAACCATCGACATAAGGAAAAGGTAACCTACAGAATGGGAGAAAATACTATTATTCAAAATATCTAAAGAACTCATACAATTTAATGACCAAAAAAAATCCAATTTAAAAATGGGCAGAAAATCTGAATAGACACTTAAAAGAAAAATAACAAGTAGCCAACAGAGAGATGAAAAGATGCTCAACATCACTAATCATCAGGGAAATGCAAATCAAAACAATAATAAGATATCACATCCCACAACTCAGAATGGCTATTATCAAAAAGACAAGAAATAACAAGTACTGTTGAGGATGTGGAGATAAAGGAACCCTTCTGCACTTTTAGAGAGAATGTAAACTGGTGCAGCCACTATGTAAAACAATGTGGAGGTCCCTCGCTGAAAAGAAATCCAGTTATATGATCCAGCAATTCCACTTGTGCGTATTTATCTGAAGAAAACCTCTCTTGGGGCGCCCATGTGGCTCAGTGGGTTAAGCATCTGCCTTTAGCTCAGGTCATGATCCCAGAATCCTGGGATCAAGCCTCACACTGAGCTCTCTGCTCAGGAGAGAGTCTGTTTCTCCTTCTCCCTCTCCCTCAACTGGTGCTTTCTCTCAAATAAATAAATAAAATCTTTAGAAAAGAAATCTCTCTTTCAAGAAATTTCTCCAGCTACCAATCTATTTCTCTGCTTTCCTATACAATAAAATTCCAAACAAGTTGTCTATATGCACTGTCTTCAATTATTTCATCAATTGTTCTTAAATCCACTCCAATCACACTTTTGTCCCCATCACTTCAATGGAAACTATTCTTCTTAATTCATCAATGGCTCACATATTGCCAAATTCAATAGATAAATTCTAAGCTCACATCTCACTTGAACTGTTTCATTAGAAGCATCATTCCCCTACTTATTTCCACATTTTCTTAGTTTCCAAAACATCACAGGCTCCTAATTTTGTTATTACACCACTAATTATGCCCCAGTCTCCTTTTCTAGTTGCTCCTCTTCATGCCAACCATTTAACACATATAGTCACCAACAACACAGATTTTGGTTCTCTTCTCCGTATTCATACCCTTGGTGATCATACAGTTAAGTCTTTAAATGTTATCAACTCTTTAAATAATAAGTACTCAAAAGATACCTGTCCTAGTTTGGGTTCTCCCAAAAGAAAAGGATCAGATAAGAACTTAAGTACAGGTAGTCTGTCCAGAAAATGACCTGAGGGAGCAAGAGTAAAGCAGAGATTTAAAAAAAAAAAAAAAAAGAGCACCAATACAACACATCAGTAGGAATCAGAATGGGAATAGCACATATAGGGAACCCTGGGTGGCGCAGCGGTTTAGCGCCTGCCTTTGGCTCAGGGCGCGATCCTGGAGACCCAGGATCGAATCCCACATCGGGCTCCTGGTACATGGAGCCTGCTTCTCCCTCTGCCTATGTCTCTGCCTCTCTCTCTGTGTGTGTGTGTGTGTGTGTGACTATCATAAATAAATAAAAAATTTTAATAAAAAAAAAAAAGGAATAGCACATATAATAATTATTTCTGGGGGCAGCCCCAGTGGCGCAGCAGTTTAGCGCCTCCTGCAGCCTGGGGGGGTGATCCTGGAGACCTGGGATCGAGTCCCATGTGAGGCTTCCTGTATGGAGCCTGCTTCTCTCCCTGCCTCTCTCTTTCTCTGTGTGTCTCTATGAATAAATAAAATCTTACAAAAATTATTTCTGGGGTGCCTGGGTGGCTCAGTCAGTTGAGAGTCTGCCTTCAGCTCAGGTCATGATCCCAGAATTCTGGGATGGAGCCCTTCATAGAGCTCTCTGCTCAGAGGGGAGCCTTCTTCTTCCTCTCCCCCTGCTACTGCTCCCCTGCTTATGCTCTCTCACTTTGTCAAATAAATAAATATAATCTTTAAAAAAACATTATTTCTGTACTTTGGAGTAAATGTAGATCTTTATATTACAAAACAAAAAAAGTCTTAAAAATATATTACTAAATTCAATATATAGTAATGTTTAAATTTTGCATGACTTACTATAAAATATAAATCATAAAACAGTCTCAGGAAATAGAAAATCATGGATGAAATTTAAGAGTTTACCAATAAATCACTATTCTAAAAGACACCAAGCACTTAAGTGCTTGCAAACTTAAAAGGAATGGAATTGGGATCCCTGGGTGGCGCAGCGGTTTGGCGCCTGCCTTTGGCCCAGGGCGCGATCCTGGAGACCCGGGATCGAATCCCACGTCGGGCTCCCGGTGCATGGAGCCTGCTTCTCCCTCTGCCTGTGTCTCTGCCTCTCTCTCTCTCTCTGTGACTATCATAAATAAATAAAGATTAAAAAAAAAAAAAAGGAATGGAATTTGATTGCAAGATTTAGGGCTCATAAAAAATATGAGAAAATTCTCAATTCTTATTACAAATTGAATATAATTCTGATATCAACAATTATCAAATTTAGCATACTGCATCAATATAACATTTATACTCGAGAATACTTCAAAAAACCAAATAGTTAGTTAAACCTAAATTATGTAGGAGAAACTCAAATTACAGTAGTAATACTAAACATAGCTATGGAAAATGAATTCTAGGAATGCTAAGAGAAAAAAAATCTATTAACAGTACATCACACAGATGAAAAGGGTGTAAAATGGATCTTCTTGACAATGCCATAAGGAATTTTTAAAAAGGCAACATTCATTCTCAACAAAAGTCCTAGAAACAGAATATTTACTCAATAAAAAAACATTTGCACCACATTCATGAAAAAAATACTAGAAAAAATCCATTAAAATTCAAAAAATAATCTTATCAAGCAAGTGAAAAAGACAACCCACAGTATGAGAGAAAATATTTGTAAATCACATATCTGATAAGGGAATTGTATCCTGAATACATAAAGAACTATTACAACAATAAAAAACACAAAACTTAAAAACAGGTAAAGGATTTGAGGAAGCATTTCTCCAGATATACTAATGGTCAATAAACACATGAAAAGGCACTCAACATTATCAGTCATTAGGGAAACACAAATCAAAATCACACTGAAATAAAATTTTATACCCAGTAAGAATGACTACAATAAAAAAGACAGGAAATAACAAGTGCCAGGGAAGATGTAAAGAAATTGGAATCCTCATATGTTGCAGATAGAAATATAACTAGGAAGTCACTTGAAAAAAGTTTAGCAGTTCCTCCAAAAAGTTAAACATAGTTACCATATGACCCATCAATTCCACTAATAGTTATATAATCAAGAGAAGTGAAAACAAACCCTCTCTGAAAAACTCGCAGCAGTATTACCTATAGTGACCAAAAAGTGGAAACAATTCAATACCCATCAACTAATTAATGGACAAACAAAATGTTGTATATCCACACAATGGAATTATTATTCAGCTATAAAAGGAGATTAATTACTGATACAGGATACAACATGGATGAGCTTTGACAACATTATGCTATGGTAAAGAAGCCTTACACAAAGGTCACACACAGTATGATTCAATTTTTAAAAAAGATTTTACTTATTTATTGATTAATGAGAAACACATAAGAGAGAGAGAGGGAGATAGAAAGAGAGAGGCAGAGACACAGGCAGAGGAAGAAGCAGGTGCGGGGCTCGATCCCAGGACTCCAGGATCAGGTCCTGAGCCCCCTGGGCTGCCGTATGATTCAATTTTTATGAAATGTCTCAAAAAGGAAAATTCATAGTGGGGCACCTGGGTGGCTCCGTGGAAGCATCTGCTCAGGGTGTCATCCTGGAGTCCGAGGATACAGTCCCACATCGGGCTCCCTGCATGGAGCCTGCTTCTCCGGCTGCCTGTGTCTCTGCCTCTCTCAATGTCTCTCATGAATAAATTAAAAAAAAAAAAAAAGGCAAATTCATAGTAAAAGGAAGTAGATTAATGGTTGCCAGGGTCTAGGGCTAGAGGCAACAAGAATGACTATTAATGTGTACAGGGTTTTTTAAGGTGATGAGGTATTTTGGAATTAAATGATAGTTATAGACCTTCATAAATGTACTAAAAACACTGAAGTATATACTTTCACCAGTGAATTTTATTCTACGTCAACTATAACTCAATTGAAAAAATATCTAGGGGCATCTGGGTGGCTCAGTTGGTTAAGCGTCCGACTCTAGGTCTTAGCTCAGGTCTCGATCTCAGGGTTCAAGCCCAAAGTAGAGAAAAGAAAGAAAAAAAGAAAAAACACCTTTAAAAAAAAAATACATCAGTTAATGCCATTATGACGTATTAACACAACACATTCCAAACTGCTTTCCCAATGCATTCAGTAAGCACTTGACTTTTTTCTTAAGATTATTTAATTGCTTCCCTCTCTCTTTAAAAACTTAAGATAAATTATTTACACCCAGAAGTCCATAATCTAATCCCAATTTATCTTTATACAACTTAACTAGAGTCGAATCCTTTGCTCAGGTGAGGTATTTTACCTTTCTGTGGACTCCTCATTCTACCCACCACTGTTGGCAATTATTTCTTCAGTTCTTTATGTGGTGTTTTAAATGAAGAGAGCTATAAATAAAATATGTTTTTATGCAGTGTGTACACTGTCCTAGAAACTGAACCAAACCTGCTGAAAAACATGACCTGATTTGAGAATCCTGGACATGAATACCACTGCTTGAAATTCCATTAGTTACATATTCTGGATCCTCTAAAATCAACCTCTATTAAAATGAAAAATCACATGGTACAGACAAGCCCTCACTTCCTAAGGTGAATTTCCTCCTAAGCATACTTCTTCCTGGGTTCAAGAGAAGAAACCATGACCAAAGATCAGAAAAAAGGTGAGAACTGGCAAAACAAAAACTAGAAGCCAGTCTGAATACTCACTTTTCTGTAAGGCTAATGTGTTTGCTTTAGGGTTAACTTAGCCTAGGTATGATTATAAATATCACAAACAAACAAACAAAAATAAAATAAAATTAAAATTAAAATTAAAATTAAAATTAAATAAACATCGCAAACCTTTCAAAGAAAGAAAGCCAGAACTCTCAACACCTTGTTACACAAAGATTTTTAAAGCTTATCAGTAAAATTTAAAAATACCACCACTCGGTAAAAGCTGTAGAATTCAGATTAAAATTTACTCATAATATCTGTAATTCTATTAAATCATTCAAAACATAGCTTAGGGCTAAAAGACTCATCTCCCTGAGATGACTCAAAGAGATCAAGAGTCACATGCTCCTCTGAGCCAGCTAGGCACCCTATAGGTGCCTATAAATATATATATATTATAATTTATATAAATAATTTATATAAATATAAAAAATATAGGCTCATCTATATTTTAAGTAAAATAGCATCAGATTCATAGGAAAGAATAAAAGAGAAAATTTTAAGCTGCTTCTACTACTCAAATATTATTTTTTCTTGTTTTTTAGCCACACCATTTAGTTCCCTATTTATTTAATGCCGTACTACAAAGGTCTTGGGGGAACATAAAGTATAACACGTGGTTGTGGTTCTCCAATATCAAAGGGCTTAGAAATATAATAGGGGATACAAGACAAATTCAGTTTAGAAAAACTTTGGGTAATAATTACATGTCAGTGTGGTCTCATTAATGGTAACAAATGTACCACTCTGGTGGGGAATGCTGATAACTGGAGAGGCCGTACACATGTGGAGACAAAGGTTATAACAGGAAAATCTCTGTACCTTATGCTCCATTTTGCTGTGAACCTAAAACTGCTCTGAAAAATTAAGTCCTTTTTTAAAAAGGACAACTAGTCCTAATACTTATTACAAAAAAGGAATGGGTATACCTTAACTAGAAGAACCACAATTTCTATCAGTGACATTCATATTCCAACATGCAACCATTCAGTGTTAAATAACACCTCACTGTAAAGTCACCTCTTTCAATTAACTGAAAAGTCTGTCTTTATATTTTTAAAGCCACCTCAATGAAACTGGGACACCACGGGAATCAAAATTTGACATTTCCTGGAACTATGAGGATTTTTTAATAGCAGACTTTGGACTGGTTATACTACTGGAAATCTGAAAACCTCTTAAGCTAAAATCATCTGTATCATATTCTTTGGTGTTTTAGTGGTCTCAGTAAAGCATTCACATTAGGTGCTAGGAGGACATCTAAACTTGCCTCTTGAGGAAACTACAAGCTTTATAATGTCAAGAACACCTTGTAGAGAAGGAATGGCCTTCTCTCAGACATAAATACTTCTCACCTTTCATAATTTGAAAGTAAACATACCATTTCCTCAACTGATTTCCAGTCCACCAATAAGCAAAATAGAATTGTGATATGTCATTCCTTCATTTGAAAACAAAATTCTGAAGTTGTCTGCTATCCAGCTAGCCCAAATTAGAACAATGATGGATAGGGCAGTATAAAAAAAATCCATCCACATCTAATTTACCCTTAGGATCAAGTTAGAGTACAAAAAAAGTATCTGTTTTTTTGAATTACATTATCTTATCCTTGTATATAATCCATCTTCACTGAGCTTTTTGTATTTATGCCCTATTTATTAAGAATATCATTATTTTTAAAAAATTGAAAAAAAACACAACTTTTTCATTATGAAAAAGAGCCTGAGAGCTATAGAATATGAGCTATTTAATTATTGTCAACAATACTGTCTATTCATTACTCAATAGCTCTTACAGAAGAGTATTCAGATTTTAGAAATCATTTAAAATTACAAGGAAAATCTTTTGGCTCCTCTGTAGATACATTTCTTTATTTAGGGTAATGAAAACCTTGGCTCCCAGGAAGCTTAGCTGAATCTAGTCTATCACAGCAATCATGCTAAGTTACTTAAAAACTATTCATTTCCTTATTCATTTCTTTGGATGTGACTTTCTATTTCTATTAACTATAGTATTTACATCCTATTAAAAGTAAACCCAAATCTTATATTTATGAAGAACTATTAAAAATAATGTCAATTTGGGGGATCCCTGGGTGGCTCAGCGGTTTAGCGCCTGCCTTTGGCCCAGGGTGTGATCCTGGGAGTCCCGGGATGGAGTCCTGCATCAGGCTCCCGGCATGGGGCCTGCTTCTCCCTCCTCCTGTGTCTCTGCCTCTCTCTCTCTCTCTCTCTCTCTATCATAAATAAATAAATAAATCTTTAAAAAAAAATAACGTCAATTTGAACACAAAAGGATCTTATTTAAGTAATTCTATCATACAATAAAAGAACAAAAGATATTTAAAAGAAAAAAAAAGGCTGTTCTTTTATTTATTATCTGAAAATATTCAATAAGGGGCACCTGGCTGGCTCAGCCAGGCTCTTGATCTCAGGGTTGTTAAGTTCAAGCCCCACATTGGGTATACAGATTACTTAAAATTTAAAAAAAATCAAAAAAGATCAACAAACAAACAAACAGTGCTAAAAAGTGACACAGCAAACTAACTGCTTACATAGCTGAAGGGATCAGTGGACCCTGGCAAAGAACCCCTATAAAAGTCAGTTTCTTCATTTACCAAAATAAAGGTAGGGCTACTTACAGACTAAGAATATAATTAAGAAAGACTTAATGTATTTATTTGAGCCTAGGACAGTTCTTATAGCACAAGGCAGGTACTTAAATGCTCTTGTTATATAGACAGCATCTAAAGCTAGGAGACAATAGACTTGAGACTACATACACCCTGTCCTCCATAAATCTATCCCAAGTCCTTGCTCTGATGCATGAAGTAGACTAGATATAGGTGAAACACTGTCATGAGGAAGAAACTGTACTCTGTAAATAAGTAGATACAGTGAAACCTCTTCGCTTCATACACAGTTCAAAGTATTAAACACTACACTCTGAAGAAAATGCCCAATAATACTACATTCCAATGCATGGCAAAAAATAGTTTAAAAAGTGTATAAAAAGTAAACTAGCATTTAGTCTATCGTTTTAAGGCAAATGCTATTCTCAATATAACTAAGTATAAATTTAACAAAATATAGGTATAAATTTACTTAACAAATATATACCAAGAATCTATTCTTTCTGTGTTAAATACTGTGCTATGAAAAAATGGATGGAGGGGCACCTGGGTGGCTCAGTCAGTTAAGCGACCAACTCTTGATTTTGGCCCATGTCATGATCTCAAGGTCGTGGGATCCAGCCCCATGAGCCCTGTGTCAGTCTCCATGCTCAGGGGGTAGTCTGCTTCTCTCCCTTTCCCTCTGCCTGCCCATCCCCCCTCACACAGAGTAGCATGCACTCTCTCTCTAAAATAAATAAATATATTTTTCAAAAAAGGATGGATGTCAAATATACAAAATTTATAATTTATATAAAATTTCATCAATCATCTACAATAGAGCTACATAAAACAAAATTGCTCATAATAAAAAGAGGACAAAAAAAAACCTTTTAAAGATTTTATTTATTTAAGAGAGCATGTGGGTGAGCTAGCTGGGCAATTATCTCAAAATAAAGGGTTTAGTTCCAGAAAGAAGCCTGAAATGAAACATTTATAAACCAGAGGAGACGAGAACACTCGCACTTTTACTTTAAAAAGAAAAATTTAGTTAAGCTAATCAAAATATCCACTAACAATATAAAATGATTTATGTACTTAAGTTTTAAATTAAGTAGCCAAGCACTCTTTAAAAGTTATAAATCCAGGGGTGCCTGGGTGGCTTAGCTAGTTAAGCATCTGCCTTCAGCTCAGGTCAGGACCTTGGGGTCCTGAGATTGAGCCCCATGTTGGGCTCCCCGCTCCGTGGGGAGTCCGCTTCTCCCTCTCCCTCTTACTCTCCTCACTGCTCATGCTCTCTCTCTCAAATAAATAAATAAAATCTTTTTTTAAACATTTTCTTAAAAAAAAAAATAAAAAAATAAACATTTTCTTTTTTAAAAAGTTTATTTTATTTATTTATTTATTTATTTATTTATTTATTTATTTATTATTTATGATAGACATAGAGAGAGAGAGGCAGAGACACAGGAGGAGGGAGAAGCAGGCTCCATGCAGGGAGCCTGACGTGGGACTCGATCCCGGGACTCCAGGATCGTGCCCTGGGCCAAAGGCAGGCGCTAAACCACTGAGCCACCCAGGGATCCCCCTAAAATCTTTTTTTTTTTTAAAGTTATTAATCCATACTAAAACTCCTCAAAGAAAACATAGTGGAAACCTCCAGGAAATGTCCTGGATTTGGCAATGAGTTCTTGATGACAACACCAAAGGCAGAAACAACAAAAGAAAAATTAGACAAATTAGATTTCATTAAAATTTTAAAATAAAAAAAAAGGCAGAAGCAACAAAAGAAAAATTAGATTTCATTAAAATTTTAAAATAAAAAATATTTTAAAATCTGTACAACAAGCCACTATCAACAGGGTTAAAAAAAAAAAACCACAAAACAGGAGAATATATGTGCAAATCATGTATCTGGTACAGGATTAATATCCAGGGTACAGAGAACTCCTAAAGTTCAACAACAAAACAACCTGATTAAAAAATGGACCAAGGGCTTGAACAGACATTTCTCCAAAGACATAAAATAAGCACATGAAAGTGCTTATGGCCCATAAGTACGTGAAAAGATGTTCCTATCATTCATCATTAGGGAAAAGGAAATCAAACCTACAATGATAGGCGCACCTGGCTGGCTCAGTTGGTAGAGCATGTGACTCTTGATCTCCGGGTTATGAGTTTGAGCCCCACAACAGGTGTAGAGATTACTTAAAAAAACAAAAACAACCACAATGAGATACCACCTCATACCCATGAGGATGACTACTTTCCAAAACAAAAATAAAAATAACAGAAAATAAGTGTTGCCAAGGGTATGTTGAAATTTGACTCCTTGTGCACTATTGGTGGCCACTGTGAAAAACAGTATAACAGTTCCCCCCCAAAAAAATAAATTGTCATATAACCCAGCAATTCCATTTCTCCATATATAACCCAAAGATTTAAAAGTGGGGTCTCAAAGAGATACGCATTTTTACGGCAGCATTATTTACAATAGCTAAAATGTGGAAGCAACCCAAGTGCCCATTGACGGATGAATAGTTAAGAAAAATGTAGTATATATAATAGAACATTCAGCCTTAAAAAGGAAACTGTGCATCTGCTACAACATGGATGAACTTTGAGAACATTATGCTAAGTAAAATAAGCCAGACACAAAAGGACAAACATTGTATGATTCCGTTTTTATGAGGCACTTAAACTAGTCAAAATCACTGAGACAGAAAGTATAATAGTGGGTTGCCAATGGCTGGGAAGAAGAGGGAAGGAAGGGGAAGTTATTGTTTAATGCACACAGAGCTGCAATTTTGCAAAATGAAGAGTTCTGAAGATGGACACTAGTGATTAATGCACAACAATATGTACTTAATATCGAGCTGTACACTTAAAAATGGTTAGTGCAGTAAATTTTGTTATATGTATTTTACCACAATCAAAAAAAAAATTGTAAGTCATAAATCCAAAGAAGGGAAGACTTAAATACCTGAGGAACCTTCAGTGGAAACAATGGTACTTGAGTTGGACTTGATGGATGACAATGTGTAGAAAGAAGCCAAATAGGAGTTGTAGAATAATCATTAAAAAATTTAGTGATGGGAATGCTCCCACTTTCATCTATAATTGTGCCTGCCTGTTTCTGAGAAATGAAACAGGTCAACATTTAAACATTATTTTTCCAGAAACTAGACATGAATCACCAAAAGTTTATAATTTCTTTAAAAATCAGCTTCCAAATATTCAATACGGGTGATTTTACATTCTGTAGTTATTCCCACATATATGCCAGTAAAAGGTAACTCAGTCTTCTCAAGTAATGCCAAGTATCCTAAGAGAATTCTTAGAATATCCCCAGTTCTTCTCTCTCATCCTTTACAAGGCTGCTGTCATTAATTTCACTTACCCATAAACCGTCCGCAATGCTATCACTAACAACGGTGGACACAAGTCCTTGCACATTAGTCAAAACTCACAGAATGTATATCAGAAAGAGTAAACCCTAATGTAAACTATGAGTTCACAAACTGTAACAAACATAAGTTAACTAAAGGATAAACAGGAATGGAGTAGAATATATGGGAACTTCATACTTCCTTTTCAATTTTCCTGAAATCTGAAACTACTCAAAAAGTAATGTTTTTTAAAATTTGAGGTGATAGGGGCTGGCTCAGTCAGTTGGGCACCTGCCTTCAGCTCAGGTCGTGATCTTGGGATCCAGCCCCTGTCGGGCTCCCTGCTCAGAGGGGAGCCTGCTTCTCTCTCTCTTCTGCTGCCCAGCTAGCTCACGCACACACTCTCTCAAATAAAATCTTTAAAAGGTTTTTTTTTTTTTAACTTTGTGATTACAAATTATGTACTACTTTAGGATAAATCTTTCCATTGATCCTCTTGGCTCAAATATTTATGTCAACTTTTTTTTTTTTTTTGTAAACCGAACTGAATTCCATTTATTTCTAAATTTAAAAATGATCATCTGGGATCCCTGGGTGGCGCAGCGTTTTGGCGCCTGCCTTTGGCCCAGGGTGCGATCCTGGAGACCTGGGATTGAATCCCACATCAGGCTCCCGGTGCATGGAGCCTGCTTCTCCCTCCGCCTGTGTCTCTGCCTCTCTCTCTCTCTCTCTGTGACTATCATAAATAAATTTAAAAAATTAAAAAAAAAATGATCTGTGACAGATGGGAATCTGCCAAAGGTGGGGGCTGGGGATGGGGGGATGGGCTCATTAGTCCAAGGTTTCATCATTTACATGACCCCAGAACTTCTTCTTCCGTAACAACTATTGTTTTTTAAAGATTTTATATATTTATTCACAAGAGATGGAGAGAGAGAAAGGCAGAGACACAGGCAGAGGGAGAAGCAGGCTCCACGCAGGGAGCCCATGTGGGATCCCAGGACCCCAGGATCATGCCCTGAGCAGAAGGCAGATGCTCAACCACTGAGCCACCCAGGGGTCCCTTTCTGTAACAACTGTTAAAAATATTTGGAAAATATTGTTATTCTAGCTTCCAGTTAGAAGTATGGGTCTGAGGGGGAAACTAAGTACACTTTTGAGGATATAATGTGATGGATTAGCATTGTGATGGATTGTTAATACAGTGTTATATACTCGAAAATTGCCAAGAAAAAAGTAATCATGTGCTTAGATATGATGAAGGTATCACCAAATACAGTGGAGGTGATCATACTGCAATACATGTGTATCAAATCAACAACACTGTACACCATAAACTTAGACAATGTATATGGCAATGACATTTCAATACATCTGGGGAGGAGTGAAAATTAAAAAGTAAAAAATAAACATCTGGCACAAAAAAACAGTGCCAAAGAAAATGTATACTTCAGAAACTACCTAGGGAAGGTTGGTGTAAGAGAAAAACCAACATCTGAAACTAATGATGTATTATATATTGACTAAATGATTTTAAATAAAAAATGAGAGGAAAACTGAATTTATTTTTCTAACCTCATTTACATCACTAACAAACTAAATGACCTCTAACATTTCACTTCCCCATCTGGGCCAATAGTTTCCTTTTCTACTAATTATTAAAAAAAAGATAGGGTGGTTATCTAGACTGGACTGTTTTCTAAGTCACTTTCAGAGGTAAAATCCATTGATTATGAGGAAAGTATCAGCATTCTGGGGAACCTATCTTTCATTCACAGCAAATTCTCTATCATATTACAGGAAGGATAAGGTCAAGGCCAGTGAAACCATGTAAACTGACAAAAATATGTGCATGAACTTAAATAGAGAGTTTGCTGAGTTTACTGTAGGGATGCCCGGGTGGCTCAGTGGTTGAGCATCTGCCTTTGGCTTGGGCGTGATCCTGGGGGTCCTGGGATTGAATCCCGTATCAGGCTCTCTACATGGAGCCTTCTTCTCCCTCTGCCTGTCTCTCTGCCTCTCTCTGTCTCTCATGAAAAAATAAATAAAATATTTAAAAAAGAGAGACAGAGTTTGCTATTTTAATCAAATAAAGGACTGAAATAACTGCCATCTATTGGTATACATGATTATTACTGTGCATCATACTAAGTACTAAGCAATTCAAGGAAAACGTTTATAATTGGATTTTTTTTTTCCAGAGATAAACCAAAATCAGTCAAGAAACAAAAAGGTTCATGAAGCCATTCTAGTATTACTGAAAACATCTTCAAGAGGCAATTAGGGGCAGAACTGTAGTAGAAGATACCAACTTTTACTTAAATCAGCCAAGAATTTTTACTTCTCTAACAAATGACATTCAGTTTAGAAAATTATCTTTTTCTCCTTCCCATTCCCACAACCAGACAATGCTTTAAAAAAAAAAAAGCAGGGCAGCCCCGGTGGCACAGCAGTTTAGCGCCGCCTGCAGCCCAGGGCGTGATCCTGGAGACCCGGGATCGAGTCCCACATCAGGCTCCCTGCATGGAGCCTGCTTCTCCCTCTGCCTGTATTTCTGCCTCTCTCTCTAGCTGTGTCTCTATGAATAAATAAAAATAAAATTAAAAATTAAAAATTAAAATAAATTAAAATAAATTTTTAAAAAAAGCAAATACAGTATGATTAAATGGAAGGTCCTGGGCAACAATAAAAATAACCTGTCCCATTAATGAAGATTAAATAAATCAGACTGCTACCCTAGCAGTGGTGGAGGGTCTCAGGCAAGGTAAGGAAACTGAGGGAAGAATTTTGTAGTTAATAGAAAACAAACTGATAGTTCCCAGAAGGGAGGTGGATGAGGGGATGGTAAAAGAGGTGATGGGGATTAAGAAGGGCATGTGTGGTGATAAGCAGAGGGTGATGTATGGCAGCACTGAGTCTCTACACTGCACACCTAAAACTAATATGTTAACTAACTGGAATTTAAATAAAAACTTCAAAAAGATTTTGTAGTTAAAAATATGGGTTTCAAGTCTTCAGAATACAGCAGGTAATACATATGAAAAATCAATCCCCTTCCTCTATTTAAATATCCAGGTAAGAATACAATCAATGAAATGGCCCCATTCATAACAGCAACAGCTCTCACCCTCCCTCCATTAAGTTTGTGGAAATAAACACAGCAAAAAATATACACATTTCTTTATAATTACAAGAAATATACATACTATAAACACCACTGAGAGGCATAAACTGTAAGAAGAAAATCATAAATGCCACTGAAAGGTGTAAACTATTAAGTGGAAAACTTATGTTCACATAAAAGGCATATGCTATTTTAGAGGTATCAATAACTTCCTAAATTAATCTATGAATTCAAAGCACTCCCAGCATACCAACAAGTATTTAGAAGTTGGTAAGAATGATTCAAGTCCACCTGGAAAATTATTTTCAAAGTAGAGTGATAGGGGCCTGGGTGGCTCTGTCTGCTGAACATATTACTCTTGATTTTGGCTCAGGTCACGATCTCAGGGTCATTAGGTCAGGTTGGGCCCCATGCTCACCTTGGGGTCTGCTGGGGTTTCTCTCTCCCTCTCCCTCTGCCCCTCCCTACCACATGCATGCACACACACGGTCTCTCTCTTTCTCAAATAAATCAATATTTAAAAACAAAATAGGGGCACCTGGGTGCAAAACAGGGTGATAAGTCACAACTTTCTGATATTAAGCATACTAAAATGAAGAAAAAAATCAAGACAGCATAGTATTATCATAATAAAAAGCAAAGAAAACTCTTGACATAGATTAAGTATATTTGGAACTTTACTATTGATAAAGATAGAATTTTAGAGGTAAAATGATTTACCCAACAAATGGTGATAGTAGATAGAAATATTCTAAGAATAAATCCAGATGATTACTTCACTCCTTAAGCCAAAAACTTAGGTTGTTATGTTTATAATCTTGGCACAAATCCTTTCCAAGAATATCATTAAATCCAAAAATGCATAAAAATTGATTAATTTGACTATATTAAAATTTGAACTTCTATATAACCAAAGCAGCATATAAGAAACAAACCAATTAAATCCATATGGAACATAAAAGGCACACAAAAATGTAATATTCCTAAAAGAATTCTTACAATGAACTTGCTAACGTCACAGTTAGTAAGGAACAGATTTAAGCCCAGGCAACCTAACTCCAAAGCCTATGTTCTTACGTATTATATACCTTACTACCTGCCTCAGATTTGCACAAGTACTTTAAGACAGCTTATATCCAATTTGTTCAAGAATGCACTTAGAAAGATACTCTTACATACTATTTGTGAAAGTATAAATTGATACAAAATCTTCAGAGAATTTGTTTCTATCAATCATTCTGAATTATACACATAGCAAATGCACTTTGGGTATTTATCCAACAGAACAGAATCATATAAAAGTACGAACATTTATGTGCATATAGTAAAGGATAAACATATATTCTATACAGCAGTGTCATGTATAACGACCTACAAACAACCATAACACTAATTAACACACAAACACATCTACTAGATCTCCTTATATATATTTGAAATATATCTCCCATTTATATTTAAAAATACCGACACATGTATATACACATGCACATTGATACGATGGACTACGTACTGAAGTATTCAGAAGAATACACAATGCACTGATAAGAGTATCTGAGACAGATGGGATTGTGGAAATTTTTCATTTGCTATATATTTTTGTACTTGAATTTTTATAACCAGAAAAAAATTAACATAATTGTTTTATCCGTTTGCCTACCAAAGCCTCTTCTACTTGTACCTTATCCAGCCCTCTAGCCTACCCTAAAATATCTCAGTCTATAAATACTTCACAAACAAAGAACTGATAGAAGTGGTATTGATTTCAATGAGTAAGGTCAGCAAGAAGACTCCCAGGGTTTCTGGCTTGGGGATGGTTTTCAAAAGAGCAGACAAGAAACCATGTGCTGATATCAAGTATCTCTGACAAAGTATCTCTGACAAATCAAAGTGTAGCTACTATACACAGTCTCTGTTATTCTGCAGTTACTTTCAGGATAATTAAAATCTTTTGAGGTCCCCAGGGATTAACAGGGCACCCAAAGAATCCATTTGCTGCTGCCAGGATCCTTATCTTTTCCTAGAAGACGGAGAGCAAATCTTAATTCTAATCACAGTAAGGTATCCCAGTATACTTCTTAAATCACTTCAAAATCTCCAGGGTTGGGGAAGTCAACTAACTTCTTCTAGGCTAAGCAACAGCCTTGGCAAGGGAGATTACAGGTTTCTTACACTGGTCCTAATACAAATGAAACAATCCCATCCCCACCCATCCCTCCAGACTTTAGATTTAGCCTAAGGTTTGAAATTCTAAGGACATCATTATCAGGAAGAAAGATACATACGCCAAACTTAGGAATCACACAAACAATATAACCTAAACATGGAAAAACAGTTACATCAAAATCACTGCATGCAACTAAAATTGAGCTCCCACATTACCTCCACAAGGATTTATCCATTAAGAGTACTGATTCTTTGATTCTTTCCATCCACCATTCATCCGCCTTTCACATGATAACCTGGGATTGCTAAGGAATGAAATACTTCACCAAAATGTATTGTACCAATATTACATTTTAGAATTGTATCCCTTAAGAAATACTTTGAAAATTAATTTGACTACAGGGATTTGACTTCTGTCTGAATATGTCTGTCTGAACAAATGTTTGCCTCATCTCCCTCACCAAAAAAAGTACAGAAACAAAACTAGTTCTCACTGTCAAATATAAATTACAACTATGCAAAGGGAAATCATGAGAATGAACCATGTGGTGCTGAATTAAAATCAGATGTATTACTGAGAAACCATTCTGTATTTATTGAAATATACTCATACATGTGAATGTGTACTTGTGTGCAAATAAAAATATCCCTTAGCTTTATTTACTAGGGAGGCCTGGGTGCAGCAGATACCCCAAGAACAACAAAGACAAGAAGTACCCAGATCTTGGCTTCTAAGTATCATTTTCCGCTAAAAATGACTAGAGCAAATTTAACGGTAACTCTGAACACCATTTTGTGCTGGATACAAGAAGTGCTCAAGGAGGAAGAGCTGTATCAAAAAGAAAACAGAAATTAAGTCAGCTGGAAGGGGTTCTCACTAGCCAAATCCACAAAAATTTGAGTATCAAAATGAATAATAATGGATTATAACCCAACGGATGTAATAGCTAACTATGAGTTTATATAGATGTAAATAAATAAGTTAAAAATGAAGAACAAAATGTTTACATAGTCCCAAATTACCTTCCCCAAAAATATGTGTTAATTACAAATGAGGAAAGAATACCTTGGTATAAGGAGGTATCTGGTAGTTATAACCATAATTGCATAATCAACGATTATCACCAATAATGGGGACAACTGAAATTGCCTACGACCTGATAAGATGCAATGAGAAGAATGCAGCATCACTCCACGATAACCCTGTCGAAGATCTAATCATAAAAATATAAATCTAATCAAAAGTCAAATCATAACAACGTCACGGAAATACAATTAAGGGATATTCTATGAAATAACTAGATCTGTAATCTGTAATAAGGTCCTTGAAAGTGAACACAGACATTGTTCAGATTAAAAGACATGACAACTAAATGTAACGCAAGATTCTCATGTGGATCTTTTTGCTCTAAAAGACATGGGGACACTGGTGAGATTTAGGTTAAGTATTCTTTGTTAACTTCCTAGTTTTGATAGTTATAATGTCATTACATAGGATAATGTCCCTACTTGTAGGAAATAAACATTAAAGTATTTGGGGGTAACAGAGTATCGGTCAGGAGGGCAACTTACTGTCATATAGGTCAGAGACAAAAAAGTTTTTCGTACCATGCTTCTTTTGGTACTATGCTTACAACTTTTCTGTATATTTGTCATTATTTCAAACTTTTAAATATGAAAGAAGAATTACAAAAAATCTACAGCATTGCCAGAGAGGATTATATTTACAGATAATAACACAGAATGGCATTTGTTGAGAATCAAAACTGAATGGGAGTGGGGGAAGGTGGGAAATGACGACAACACAACACACATCTGAAGAACCAAATATACAAAACAAAGTAGGATCTCCAAAAAGAGTTAAGTTTTCTTAGCAATAAGGATTGGGAGAAGTGTGTCCTGGGCAGTCAGCCAGGTAATAAAACCATAGAACAGCTGCACAGTTAAGGCCTCCAGCAAGCACTTTGTACTGCGGGATTTCTGACACTCGGTCAGTATAACTGTGAAAATAGGGGAATATTATTCCCCCAGGGAAAGGAAACACGTGTAAGAGGACAAGCTACCCACATACCCTAAAGGAGAAAGCCATTAAGTAAATAAATATACCAAAGCCAGAACAACAGGGATGCACATGGGCTGGGAGAGTACCATGAAATGACAAATGCCATACAATCTGGACCGCGGTACAAAGCTTTAACCACAATGAAAAAATCTAACATTTGAGGAAAAACCAGAAGCATGATAGATACATCAAGCACAGTATGATCAAATCTCCCATACTGCTAAGAGAGGAAACAGAAAACAATGTAAAAGTTTTATCTCAGAGATTCAACAGGTTACAAGTAAACCAAAAATACAGCTAAAAATTAAAAATCAACTCCTATGGGGCACCTGGGTGGCTCAGCTGGTTAAGCATCTGACTCTTGATTTCAGGTCAGGTACAATCTCAGGGTGGTGAGATCAAGCCCTGCATCCAGCTCTTCACTGAGCATGGAACTTGCTCAAGATTCTCTCTCCCTAAAAAAAAAAAAAAAAAAAAAAAAAAGATTCTCTCTCCCTCTCCCTCCCTCTGTACCCACTGCCCGCCCTCCCCTGCCCCACCACTGCTCACTCTCTCAAAAAACCAACAAAAAAATCAACTCCTGTGAAAAAGAGTTCCCAGAAACTCTATCCTCCCCACCAAATAAAGTAAGTGAAAAGAAGTGAAGACCAAATTGGTGAGCTAAAATACCAAGCCTCAGGATTCTTTCAGAATGTAATACAAGACACACACGCACACACAAAATCAAAGTAATGAAAGCTCCCTAAATCCCAACATCCAAGTTTTTAAAGTGCAAAGTGTGCTCCTAGGGCCTTAGAAGTCCTCAGATGTTTCAAAGAGTCTTCAAGATCAAAACGATTTTCATAATAATACTGAAACATCATTTGCCCTTTCCCATTATACTAACAGCAATGGTGCAAAAAAATGGTAGGTAAAATTGCTAACACCTTAGTGCAAAAGCACTGGCATCGAGCTATATGAGCATCACTGCATATTCCCAGATTTCCCCCCTTGAAGTTTTTATTCAAGTTCCAGCTAGTTAATGTACAAGTGAAATATGAATTTCAAGTGTAGAATTTAGCAATTCATCACTTACAACATCCAGTGTTCATCATAAGTGTCCTCCTTAATACCCATCACCTGTCTAACCCATCCCTGCTCCCCTCCCCTCCAGTAACCATCAGTTTGTTCTCTGTAGTCATTCCCAGATCTCTTTTTAAATGTCACTTTCACCTGATTTCTTTAATAAAACAGTATAAAATAGTTTTATTAAATCTGAACTCAATACTGTCTTTTTCACATTTAATGTGAAAGAATGGCGATGTTGAGGAAAAGCACCTCTGTAATTACTTCAAATGATGAGCTAACTTAACCTTTTTCTCATAAAACATCATTTTGACCTAAAAGAACAAATGACAAACTATGCTTGTAGACTTAGGAATTCGGGAGACCTTTTCTAAAAAATAAACCAAGTACACCTGCAACTTCAAGGAAAAAACACTAACAGTATTTGTTACCAATGATTAATATTTAAACCTCCTAGTGAAAATTTAGAAATGTGGAAAATGTTTGTCACTTTGAACTTGACAGCTTCACAATATTAAAGAGTTTTTTTGATGAAATTAGTGGTGATGGTAACAATTTTTTTCTTTTGTTTGCTACTACCTAAAGAAATGCATAAACATTTGGAAAACGTATAACTCAATGAACCAACATTTCAAACCACTATTATATGATGTCAGAAAATCATGAACAGGTAAAAGATTCATTCAAAGTGCAAAATAAACCAATGGATTACCAGGTAACAAGAATGAAAAATTCACTGATACAGTGTCCAATCTGACACCACAGCTATATATCCTTTAAGAAATTTTGGTGTGGTGGGCAGCCCGGGTGGCTCAGAGGTTTAGTGCCGCCTTTGGCCCAGGGCATGATCCTAGAGACCCAGGATCGAGTCCCACGTCAGGCTCTCTGCATAGAGCCTGCTTCTCCCTCTGCCTGTGTCTCTGCCTCTCTCTCTCTCTCTCTCTGTCTCTCATGAATAAATAAATCAAAACTTTAAAATAAATAAATAAATGTAGATATGAGAATTAAGCTGTTTCTATTTAACCAGACATAAAAGCCTTGGAAAAATATTCAACAATGTCCCTCTTTTTGCTAAGATTTGTTTTGAAAAATAGTTGTTTTGTTTATAACATGCAATGATTTATGTTTTTTTGAACAAACCAATTGATATTTAAAAATTTTGTAGTACAGGAAGTAAAATAAATATAATCCACATAAACCAAAGCTCTGTGGGAACGGTTCTTAGTAATTTTAAGAGTATAAAGGCATCCTAACACCAAAACGTTTGGAATAGTTGCCTTAGGTCTACTATTACTTGTAATTATATTATTATGCTATAAAGAGTAATTTTTCCTAAGGACAGATGAAATGTATAAGGCACACTGACCCAAAGCAAGTTGTCCAAGACTACTCTACTGCCTAAGTTATTCAGTGTTCTTTCCATTATCCTATTCCCTTCTGGGAACTTAAGGATGCTGTCACAGTGCCCTTCTCAACTCTTCTGGTACAGAAAAAAAGACCGGAAACCACTCAATACGTACAAAAGTAAATAGGTTCTGAATAAGGATGTCCATAGAGCTGACGTCCCCAGATGTTATTACACCCATTTTGATTACTTGTCCTTTTATTATTTTCTACTTTTTCTACTACATTCTATATACCTAAAATCATAGATATTCTCCACATAAAGTCTTTTATTAATTTTTAGATGATCTTTTCTATTGTCTTACACACTACCATTTCTTAAGCCTGGCAAGGCCTTCATTCAATAGTACCTGAAACAAAATTTCAAGTGACAAGAATAAAGTGAGTGACACAGTTCCACTGTGCTTATTTCATAAAAACGAAGGCAATTTCAAAATTTTAGGGACGTCGATAGAAAAGGCACCTACCTTGAGAGGTAGGACAGAAAGGAAAGTGACAAAACGAAGAAATATACAGAGAGATGTTTGTGTCAAAACCTTAAGAAGTCAAAAGCATAATAAAACAAGAAGGCATAGGGGTTTACAGAGAGTCTTATTAATAAAATTAGTATGTAAAAACCTGATCTTAACAGAAGTAATTCTGGGGATATTTAAACTTTTTTTTTTTTTATTTTTATTTATTTATTTATGATAGTCACACAGGAAGAGAGAGAGAGAGGCAGAGACACAGGCAGAGGGAGAAGGAGGCTCCATGCACCGGGAGCCCGACGTGGGATTCGATCCCGGGTCTCCAGGACCGCGCCCTGGGCCAAAGGCAGGTGCCAAACCGCTGCGCCACCCAGGGATCCCTCTGGGGATATTTAAAAAAAAAAAAAAAAAAGAGTTCAGGAAGCATAAATAAAAACAAAATATATTAATGAGTAGCAGCTTACAATACTGGCATGTAAACTGAGTGGAAATGCAAAAAAAATGGGTATTTATAATTAAATGGGGCATATAATTTTTTTCTATTTATGTTGTAAAGAGTCTTTTTAGGTGATGAGCATGGTCTCAAAGTTCAGAAAAGAAGGGAAGGGCAACATACAATCAAGAAACAACAGCTGACCATGGAGAAAATAGAGGAAGTAAATAAAGCAAACTATAAAAATAGGAAGCTAAAGAAATTAGAAGACAATGTCTAACAATAGTTAGATTCCTTTTTTACGATAGAAAACAGAGGCAAACGCTAAAGGTAAATCTGAAAAATGGGTGTAGTACGGTTCGAGTTAATGATGAAAGGCACCAAGAAAGAAACAAAAGATGCAGAGTCAATCAAAGAAAACTTGAAGGCAGAAGTGCTGAGCTCCTTCCTTACAAAATACAAAAGTATTATCAGGCATAATCCACATATATATTTCTATGGCAAAAGCAAACAGCATGCATGCAAAAACTGAGCAAACTATTTTGACCAGCAAAGCACAAGTACAATTTATGTTGTCAGGACAGAAAAAAATAAAGACCTCTTTAGAATCTACAACGCAGGTGTTCCCATGGGGGGAAAAAATCTAATAGGGAAATAGGCAAGAGAAAGAGTCAAAACAAAAACTTCAAGCAACAGTGCCTTTAAAAAGAATCTAGGTAGGTAGCCCTCACAAAAAAGAAACTACTTTGCTATCCAACATCACTAAAATTCTGCACAAACCCAAATATGTTACAAACACTGCCATAATCTATTTCTAAGACAAAACAGCTTAAACTCTTGATTATGTTCTCTATAAGCAATTATTTAAAATAAATGCTGAAACATGCACCTAACTTTCTGAAATTCTAAAGTGTTTCTTAAAGTAAGGTATTGTTTACTACCTTAGAGTTCAGTATCACTATCGCTAAAGGAGAGGAATTTATCAATTTAGAGATTTATCAATGATATATGTAAAATGTCTCTAACTACAGCTACCACTTCATTAAGAAATAGCATGCAATAAAAACTGGGTTTCCTTTTTTGAACCACCGACCGTAAGCTTTTCAGACACGAAAAGTTTGCAAATGCTCGATCTCAAACAGCAGGTGAACTTCATAACATAATATTTGAATTAATTAGCTGCTGGATTAAGTTTATCACCATTGAAAACTCCTAAGTACCTTCCGTAAATAGTGCCATTAAACATGTATTTTGTGCAATGTAAACAAAAGCTTTGGAAGTACTCTAGATTTACCAATTTAATCTAAAAAAACCCCATATGATGCTAAAAAGAATACCCAAAATGTAAAGCCACTTGAATATTCTGATTACGTCTTTCTTAACCTCTTTTCAAACCCCATGGTCACATTTTAAACAAGGCCTGAAAATATGTATAGTCTGACAATAATATAAAGCCTAAAATTGATTAAGTTAATCCGGTACTCAAGTAACAAAATTCTAAGTAAACCACAAAGTAAATTTTGCCTTGGTGGTACAAAAGGAAACAAAGGTTCTACAAAGGTGAACATTTCCCATTTGTAAAGTGTGCTGTCTCCATCTAAATACACTACTGATCCTTTAAAAAAAAAAAAATCAAGAACTTTATAAATGGACTTAAGCAGTCACTTTCAAGTGCTACCATACTTTTCACTTGTAAAATTTACTAATGCAGAGAAACATCTTCACAAAGTGATAATTCTTTATAAAAGACTTGCTCTATTAAGGCTCTGCTGCTCTGAGGCCAAGTATAAGCCATATAAGGAAACTGAAGTTCAATGCCATTTATTTTGTTCTGCTCTTTTAGATGCCCAAGAATAACCTCTTTCGTTGCTTAATATTACTTACCCAAGTCATAAAGCAGATCACCTATACGCTTTAAATTCCTTCATAAAGCTACTCTGACTTAACAGGAATGACTTGAAGGTCCACAATCTTACCAACACAAACAAACAATAAATTTCTAAAAATATCTCCAAGGACTACACTCTGAGGGGGGGGGGGGGATCACACAATATACAGTAAGAGTGGAAAGACTCTCATTTTGAAATGCAGTTCACCTAACAACAAACAAGCTGTGAAATAATTTGATCCTGCTCTTCAAAAGTTATCTTTTCTCTGAACTAAAGAATGCCAACTATTTTTCATAGGGTAGCACGAGCAAAGTAAATATTAATTTATAGTTAAGATATACCTACCAAAGGATGCCACACTTCTTTAACATTTATTCAAAAGCAAAGTATTAGGTTTCACCTACTTTACCAAAGTACTGAGAGAAAAAAAAAAAATTAAGACACACTAAAATACGGAATAAAAAAGCTATTTGTGTTTGCTGTGAGCAAAGTAGTTTTTTCTACAAAGACTACCGATTGGCTCAGAGGTGCTTATAACTCCGACTGGTGGGCTGTCTCTGGTGCTTCACTAATTCCTGCCCCCCATAGGAGGTCCCTGTGTCTTATTAGACAGAACCAGCCAAAACCTTGGGACCAAAACCTAAAACCTACAGAGACGTAAGGAAAGTACTATTCTAAAGGGACAGATGTTTGTTATAATCAATACGACTCCCACAACGATCCCTTTAAGCATTTCACTTCCCTCTCTATACATTCTGTTCTCAACTGCAGAGAAGTCTTAACAGATCAAACTACTCACGGCTGTATTTTTGTTTTTTGCTTTTTCTTTTTTCACTACAAGGCTGGGCGACCATAACGCTCACTCTCTCCTTCTCCTTCCTAGGTCAGTTAACAAGAAACATTGAGCAGAAAACTTGCTTTCGATTCATTGACCAAACAAGTATCATTAGGGCTGTAAATGTCTGAAAGGAGCCACTTAACTGGAGAAACAGATCACTCACCTAAAATGTACAAAAAACAACACAACACAACAGGGAAGACTCAGAAGGGCAAAGTCTGTGGATAAAAATCCAACCGAAGACGTTTCTAAAGGTTGCAACTAGAAAAACAGAATGAAGTAAAACAAAGTAAAATAAAATGAAATAAAGTAAAATAAAATAATAAAATAAAGACAGAATAAAAAATAATAAAGTAAAATAAAATAAAGGTAATAAAAAAGTAAAATAAAAGTGAAATAAAATAATCAAGTAAGATAAAATAAAAAATAACAAAGTAAAATAAAAAAGGTAATAAAGTAAAATAAAGGTAATAAAATAAAGTAAAATAAAATAATAAAGTAAAATAAAATAAAGGTAATAAAATAAAGTAAAATAAAATAAAGTAAAATTAAAGTAAATAAAAAATAAAGTAAAATTGAATAAATAAATAAAATAAAGTAAAATTAAATCAATAAAATAAAATAAATAAAGTAAATAAAATAAATAAAATAAAATAAAATAAAATAAA
This sequence comes from Vulpes lagopus, assembly GCF_018345385.1. NCBI lineage: Eukaryota > Metazoa > Chordata > Mammalia > Carnivora > Canidae > Vulpes > Vulpes lagopus. Next base: position 101,047,452 of record NC_054831.1, on the reverse strand, counting down.
ATAAAATAAAATAAAATAAATAAACTAAACAGAATCCAGGCAGAAGTCCCACGGGCGGGGGGCGCCCCGGCTGCGGCAGCCATCTCCACGCCGTAAGGCCGTCGCGGCAGGGCCCTAACTTTCCCCCCAACACACAAGTTGCCAGGTTCAGCGACTTCCCCGATGCAGAAGTGCACACACGCGTCGTACGGGTTTGGGGAAGTCGGCGCTGCGGAGCGGGGCGCCACAGAGGACCTGCCGCGCCGGGTCTCGGGGTCTCGGGGTCTCGGGGTCTCCGGCCCCGGTCCCGGTCCCGCCGCTCCGCCGCCGGCGCCGCCTCCCGCCCGACCGGGCTCGGGGCTGGCGCGGGGCTGGCTCGGGGCTGGCGCGGGGCTGGCGCGGGGCTGGCGCGGGGGGCGCGGGGGACCCGGGAGCTCCGGGCTCCGGCTCGGGCGCTGCGGCGGGAGCTAGTTACCTGTCGGGGCGCCGCTCAGGGCCGCTCCCCCGCCGCTCCGCCCGCCATGCTCCGCTCCCTCCCGGGGCGCCCGGGCCGCGGCCGAGCGGATGTGCGGCGGCCGGGGCGGCGGGCCCGGGCGGCGGCGGGGGCGGGGCGGCGCTCCGGGGCCGCGGGGCAGGGCCGTCCCAGCCCGACCGGGATCTCCGCCGAGCAGGAAAAAAAAAAAAAAAAAAAAAAAAAAAACTTTTCACTCGTGACACCGCCCGGAATCGCGGCGCGCAAGTGCGCCCCCGCGGCGGCGGGCCCGGGCCGGGGGCCGGGGGCCGGGGGCCGGGGTGCAGGGGGGCGCGGGGGGCGCGGGGCGCGCGGCGCGGGGTCCCGGCCGCGCTAGGCCTCCGGCTCCGGGTTATTGTCTCGACAGCGCCCGCCGCGCCCTCCGCCCGCCGCCGCCCGGGGCCGCCGCCGAGGGGCCGGGCGAGCTCGCGGGCGGCCCCCTCCCCGCCCCGCCCCTCCCGTCCCCGGGCGCCGTCCGTCCGTCCGTCCCTCCGTCCGTCCCTCTGGGCGCAGGCGGGCCGGCCCTCGAGCCGCGCTCTCCTCCGTCTCCCGGCTTCCCGCCGCCGGCCCCTCGCTCCCCGGCTCGCTCTTCCTCCGGGCGGCCGCGGCGGGGGCGCCCCGGGCGGCGCAGGGGGGGCGGGGGGCGGGGCGCGGGGTCCTCTCGGGCTGGCGGGGCCGCGGCGGGGGCTGAGGCTGCGTCCCGCGCCGCCGCGCCACCTTCGCTCGGGCTAGCGAGCCTGCGAGGGGCGGGAGGCGGCGGGAGGAGGAGCAGGGAGCCGGGCGGCGGGGAGTGCCGGCCTCGCAGGCCGCGCGCAGCAGCAGCGCCACCGCCACCGCCCCGGCGGGCAGGGGGAGAGACCGCGCGCGGCGGCAGGGGCGGGGCAGGGGCAGGGGCGGGGCGGGGCGCCTCCCGCGGGCTTCGCCCCCCGCCCACGCCGGGCCGGAGGCCTGCGCGAGCCAGTCCCGGCGCGCGGGGGCGGCGGGGGCGGGGGGGCGCGGGAGGGGCGCGCAGGGGGGGCGCGGGAGGGGCGCGCAGGGGGCGCGCGGGAGGGGCGCGCGGGGGGAGCGCGCAGGGGGGGCGCGGGAGGGGCGCGCAGGGGGGGCGCGGGGGGAGCGCGCAGGGGGGGCGCGGGAGGGGCGCGCAGGGGGGGCGCGGGGGGAGCGCCCGGCGGCCGGGCTGCCGTGCGAGGCCCAGCTGAGCCGGGACCCCAGCTCCTCCGCGCCGCCGGGGCCTGAGCCCCCCGCCCTCCAAGCCGCCTCGGCCCGGGCCCACGACCGTGCCGGGGCGCGGGGTTCAGGTCCCGCCGCGCCCCGCGGGCTGCAGGGAGCCCCGCGCGGCCCTCCCACTTCCTCTGAGGGCTCGTCGCGCTGCAGGAACCCGCAGCGGCGGCCGGGGCAGCTTCCCACGCCGGCCCCTGCGGCCCGCGGGCTCCTCCGAGTCTCGGCCTCGCACGCGCGAGGAGACAAAGCTGGCGCTGGGGCGGGGGCGGGGGCGGGGGCGGGGGCGGGGGAGGGCCCGCGGAGCGGCCTCCAGACCGCGCCTTTGTTCCGGGGCGCGCCGGGCACGCTCCGAACGCGACGTGGGCCCCCAGCCCCCCGGTCCCGGCGCCGCAGCCCCGCATCGCGCCGCGCCGGCCGCGCTCACCCAGCCTGGCGCGGTTTGCGTTCACTGCGGAGCGAGACTCCTAAGCGTTCCACCAACACATATGGCAGAGAGCGCTGCAACCACAACATCGCACAGTTTTTTGCAGTCGCTGCCTTAAATGTGTGAACAGACAGGACGGCCTTGTTCTGGAGCAGCAGCGTGAGATGCGGAACGAGCCGTTCCCCGCCCCCAGCCTAGCGGCGCGGAACCCTCGCGGGGCGCCGGTCAGCCGCTGGGCCCCCCACGCCCTTGCTTCAGCTCTTCCGCCTGCGTTCCAGAGATAATCATTTATTGCCAAGTTTGAATAAAGAACCGTATGCCCCGTGGATAATGTTTGGCTTGCATCCAAAGGAAGGAGTTCATAAAGTCCATCGAGGAACTGATTGTTCACCGAGGTGAGCTGGACGCGAGCGAAAACGCTTGAAATCACCCCAGAGGTGGTCAGGACCTCCTGGTTAGTGTCACAGCGTTTCCGCTACTTGCAGAGCTGCTGGAATGAACGCAGGCAGTTCTTTGGGGCAAGAGCAGAAGTTGAAGGTTCCCAAATAGCACCAGGGTGCTCAGGCTGACTCAGTCCTGCACTGGAGGTGGGAGAGCGTTGAACTAGGCTTGGAAACGAAATGACAGCCAGGTGTAATAGTAACCGACACCGAACCAGTGAAGTCACGTGACTATGAATCTTAGCCATTGCCTAAAATCTTGAGGTTGGTGTATTGTTTAACTGCTAGTTTTAATCTCACAAAAAGGATTGCCTGCTCCCCTTGCAAAAACTGGCTTCTTCGGTCTGACCAAACTCAGTAGCATAGCCCTGAGCTGGAAGGGTCACCCTAGTGAAGCAGCCCCAGGATGGAGTGTCTCCCCATACCAGCTGCAATCTGGAATTCCAATATTGTATCTAGTCTCAGGTTACTTCAAGACCCCTTTATTTATTTAAGATTTTATTTATTCATGAGAGACACAATGAGAGAGGCAGCGGGAGAAGCAGGCTCCACGTAGGGAAGGAACCCAATGTGGGACTCGATCAGCGGTCTCCAGGATCACACCCCAGGCTGAAGGCAGGCGCTAAACCGCTGAGCCACCCAGAGATTCCTCAAGACCCCTTTAAATGTGGCATCATAGATTCCCAAACCTAAATAACAGGACCAGACCAGTCCCTAGGTTAGGACCTGTACTGACCCTGGCCTTATCCCCCCACACACACCATCTCCCTCCTTGGGGAACTCCTCCTTGGGGACCCATCGGCTGATTACCACTTAGGCTGGAAAACTTTCTCTAACCAAAACCCCTCCTCCAGCTCACCTAAAATTTTGCTGCTGGAGTTTAATCCCTTTGAGTAGTTTATTTCCCTAGAACAAAGCTGTAATCCTGGGAAAGGTAATATTTAAGCCTTATTAGTCATTTATACCTAATTCATCAGATTGTTTCCCCAAAGCAGCTTTTGATGGCAGGGAATATAAAGATAGCATATGCCGATGCTGTCAAAATAGGAGCGGGAAGGGCAGCCCAGGTGGCTCAGCGGTTTGGGCCGCCTTCAGCCCAGGGCCTGATCCTGGAGACCCGGGATCGAGTCCCACGTCGGGCTCCATGCATGAGGCCTGCTTCTCCCTCTGCCTGTGTCTTGGCCTCTCTCTGTGTGTCTCTCATGAATAAATGAATAAGATATTTAAAAAATAATAAAAAAATGTGGTTGCATTCTTTGGGGAAATATATGGAGAGAAGTACAGACAATAAAGTGCCTCCCCCATTTGATTGTTAAATGAGTCCCATGTGGGGCAAGAATGAGCCCCAAAGCACTGACTTTAAGAGGCCGGAAGCCAGGATACACTTAGCAATATTACCTATTTTGACAAATATTCTTTCATGATGCCTTTGCAAAGTATCTTCAGCAGGAATTGTGTCTGTGCTCATACAGAAGGGTGGAATGACAGCTGTATGATCAGGGTATCCAATAATCAGGAATAACGATTCATCTTTGTTATTCATCACTGACTACTCAGTTCTAACTCACATGAGCACCACATACAGATAGAGCCAAATCTTCCATTTGTTCTTTTATTATAAGGCACTCTCTTGTTCTGTGCTTTACAGATTAGTTTCCTTTGAAAATCCTCCCACAGTTCAACTAAGATGGACTTAACATTTCAATTATGATTAAAAGGAGAACTAAAACCCCACCTTCAACAAGCCTAACTGTGCTTCTGTAATGATTAACTGAACTCCAGGACCACCAACTGACCGTAGAGAGAAAGCTAATAACTTTGTTGATACTATTACTTCATCTTCCCCCATTGTGATTCTCTAAATAATTCTCTGTGAAAGGCAGGGAATTCTTTGGGATTCTGCTTCCCAATGGCTGGGCTCAGGAGAGGAATTACTATCTGCTAGCAATAAGCCACATATCCGAAGGAAAGTCTTAAGCATTCCAGGGAATGCACACAGCGTCCATTGTGGGGGGGGGGGGGGGGAGTCTCAGGAAAGAGCCTATCTACTGTTTTTAAAAGGGTCCCCTGTGAAGGCCAAGCAACTGCACAGAAGCACTATGAAAATCAAGTAAGCAGAGGGCAAAGGAAGGTTCAGGATGATCACTCTTCTTTTTTCTTTCTTTTTTTTTTTTTTAAGATTTATTTATTTATTTATGATAGAGAGAGAGAGGCAGAGACACAGGAGGAGGGAGAAGCAGGCCCCATGCTGGGAGCCCAATGCGGGGACTCCATCCCGGGACTCCAGGATCACGCCCTGGGCCAGAAGCAGGCACTAAACCGCTGGCGCAGCGGTTTGGCGCCTGCCTTTGGCCCAGGGTGCGATCCTGGAGACCCGGGATCGAATCCCACATCGGGCTCCCGGTGCATGGAGCCTGCTTCTCCCTCTGCCTGTGTCTCTGCCTCTCTCTCTCTCTCCCTGTGTGACTATCATAAATAAATAAATATTTAAAAAAAAAAAAAAAAAAAAAAACCGCTGAGCCATCCAGGGATCCCTTCTTTTTTCTTTCTTTCTCAACACCTAGTAAAGAATTGTTTACCTAAAACCAAAGTCTTTATCATGTAGTATTAGGAGAAAATTAATCTGCAGGCTAGAATAGTTTTTTTTTTTAAAGTCCAGAAGCATTAGATCAAAATGCATTATAACACATATTTTTAGTAAGGATCGACTTCCCTAGTTTCACTTCCATCTTAGCCCCTCGACAGAGAGAGGGCAGGAGGTTAGGGCAGCAAATGTGTGGGAAAGGGGCACTTGGGTTCAAAAGAGGCCACACATGCAGGAACCAAAATTAATAATACTTTGGGAATGGAATCATCCCTCCCAGAGCATGCCTTTTTGATATATTTTCAATAATATTTTTCAAGACAGAGGTAAGTCTGCCTCTCGTGAAAAGCTTTAAAAGGTTTCAGGTTTTTTGCCCTAGTATATGCTTGATCATCTTTCTTCCCCCATCCCATGCATTTTGTACTCATCAGGGTTAAATTTCTTTCAGATGTCTCATGAATTTTTTTAAAGTAAGAGAGAAAATAAAGAATGCATGGTGATTATTTGTGTGATCTCTGAAACAAGACAGCTTGAATTAGAAACTTGGCTACGGAGTGACCTTGGGCAAGTTCCTGAACATCTATAAACACAAACTTGAGCTTCCTCATCTCTGCAGTGGGGACTATAATACTAACTGCCTCTTAGATTATTAGGAGGACGGCAGAGGACAATGCCCATAAGCTGCCTAGTACAGTGCTTGGCCCATAAAAGTGTGATTATTAGTAATTCAGTTTATTTTTTTATTTTTTTAAATTTCTTTATCAATGAGAGACAGAGAGAGAGAGAGAGGCAAGACACAGGCAGAGGGAGAAGCAGGCTCCATGCAGGGAGCCCGATGCGGGACTCAATCCCAGGTCTCCAGGATCAAGCCCTGGGCCAAAGGCAGGCACCAAACCGCTGAGCCACCCAGGGATCCCCAACCCCAGTAATTCAGTTTAAAAGGCACTGATAATATGTACCACGCTTCCATCATTTCTAAGATGACCATATAATGTCATCATTATTTTTTTAATGTATTATTAAAACTAGAATACTTTTGAGAGGAAGTGCAGACGTTAATAACAAGTATGCAGAGACAACAAATGTAAAACCACAACTGTCCTGAACCAACTAAAACAAATAGTTGCCCTAATCATTTCCAATTTTACTACTTCCTTCTGATCGTTTCCCCTCTCCTATCTTCCCTGCGATGAATCATACCCTGTGTCAATCATATTACAACATGCACGCTTCCTTCTAAATTATAACAGTATTAATCAACAACAGAGTTTAAATACTGCTGCTTATTGACTTTCCATGCAGGCTTTCACTTAAGAATACCATCCTTCTTGGGGTAACAAAACTGCTGTTTTCCTACTCCAACCCACACTTAACTACTTTTTTCTATAGTATTTATTTATTTTTTATAGTATTTAAAACAACAACAACAACAAACATTTAGCATCAACTATGAATGAAAATAGGCAATACATGAGTGTGAAGCAGAATTTGAGATGTAGTAAGAGGCTAAATGCCCTGCTCTACTAAACTATGTAACATAAAAACTTGTTTAGCTAAGCAACATACCATTCCTCTTTTTTTTTTTTTAAGATTATGTTTATTTAGACATGAGAGAGAGAGAGAGAGAGAGGCAGAGACACAGGCAGAGCGAGAAGCAGGCTCCATGCAGGGACCCCGATGTGGGACTCAGTGTGGGACTCGATGTGGGACTCAATCCCGGGACTCCATCCCGGGACTCCAGGGTCATGCCCTGGGCCGAAGGCAGGCGCTAAACTACTGAGCCACCCAGGGATCCCCACCATTCCTATTTCAAAGGAAATCATCTCTATGTTGTTGACAGGATACTGGAGAAATCTCACTAAAATCTGGTTTAATCAGTATTTGGAAAGTGATACTTCTCAGTTGGATTTTCTCAAATAATTCTGGATATACTTTAACACTCATACTTTCTTCCACTGGGGAGAAAAATATTTTCTGGGAATTGAGTGCAAGTGTTGAGCTAAATAATAGCATATTTTAAAATGCTCCCCCTCTGTGCTGTTTTCCCTAGCCCAGGCCCTTTGTTTTCCTGCCATTAAATTAATGTCCACCATGAGATCAATCATACAGTATTTTAGTTTTCTTAGTTTTTTAAATCTTCCACTCTTCCTCTAACATAGATACTAAATTTGGCTTCCTTCTACCTCTGGAAACTCCCTCCAAGGGCTTATGTTTTCTTCTACAAAACTTCAGATTATATATTTTTCACTTTTCCTCCTATACAGCATGCCAAACTACTGATAGAAATGTCACTCTCCTTCCAAAGGATTTGTCATCCTTTACATAGAAATAAACACGAAGAGAAGAACCCGTTTTCAAATATTTTATTTTATAATTTCAACATAATTCTTTTTTTTTATTCTTGATATTTTATTTCATTTACCTGATTTCCAGCCACCTTCCCTCATAGATAACTGATATTTCTAGTTTGTCTTCTGTCCTAATGAAACCTTAACTAATAAGTTCTTTGTCATCAGTCTTGTCATCTTTCAGAAAAGTTCTGGCACTGGCATTAGCATTTACTCGCTGATGACCTTGGACAAATGATTTAATCTCTGTGCAGTAATTCATGATCTATAAAAATGGAAAGATAACCCCTTCCTTACCTACCTCATAGGGTTACCATGGGCAGCAAATGAGATGAGGTACAGGAGAGCACACTATAAATATTACCTAAATAAAAACTATCTTTTTTTCTATTACATCTGTAGTCATACATTTCATTATCATCATCAATAAAATATCATAAGCCATAGTCTATGTCCATTGACATAGTGGCTCTATAGTATGCATACTTTAGATTGAATATTAAATGCAGGGTCTATTTTCTATAAAGTCTATAACCTAAAAGAGAAAGCAGGTATAAACCCATCAACTTTTATATAAAAATTCAAGTCATTAATTCAGCTGTCCAAAATTCATAAGCTTTATTGAGTCAGACGCTGGCTAGATTTTACACCATGAAATGTTGCTAAGGCAAATTAGAAGTGTTAATTTTAGGGAGAATCTTTGACCTACTTAAAGATAACAAACTTTTTAAACGTCTAGAATCTCAACATTCATAGTAGTATTTGATAAGCATGAAAGGACCTTAAAAGGTGGTTTCTAGCCCAGCTGCATTTTATAGGTGAGAGAACTTAGGCTTGAAGACTTGCCCAAAGTCATATTACTAGTTAGAGGCAGAACCATAATTAGAACACAGTTCCTCCCCATTTTAGTATGTGTTCTTCTATCCCACACTGCCACCACATAGTAATCCAAACATGAAACCACCAGAAACCGCTGAGGAAAAGTTTGACAGAACCACTTAAATTCATAGAACTTCGGCTGGCAAAAGACACTATAAACAAAGTAAAAAAGACAAATGACAGCTGGACCAAAAATGCAGCATACGCAAGAAACAATACCTAATATTTTAATATATAAAAGGCTGTTATAAATCCAGAACACAACAAAAATCCAATAGAAGTATTTACAAAAGACATAAATCAGCAGTGCATTCACACACACACACACACACACACACACACACACACACAACACAAAGAGCCAATAAACATTTGAAATATGTAATGGCCTTAAAAATCAAGTGGGGAACAATGTCATTTAAAAACCAAGATGAAAAAAATAAAAATAAATAAAGACCAAGACAACTTGGAGCTCCTGGCTGGCTCAGTTGGATGAGCATGTGACTCTGGATCTCAAGCTTGTGCGTTCAAACCCCACACTGGACGTGGAGTTACTAAAACAAATAAAATTTGTTTAAAAACAAAACAAGGTAACTGAAAGTCTAGTCAGCTTTTGTTATTGTTATTAGGGTTGGGGTGATAGTTCCTTTTCAGCTCTCTCAATGAGCAAAAGGAACCCCAGTGAGCTCTATCAAAAGATGATCCTATTACTTTGGTAAGAAAGGGAAGTGTGCTGTTCTGATGACAGCTAAAATGGAATTAAGTTAACTTATGGGGCTCCTGGGTGGCTCAGGCTGTTAAGCAGCCACTTTTAACTTTGGCTCAGGTCATGATCTTGGGGTAGGGAGATGGAGCCAAGCATCAGCTTCTCTCCCATTCTCTCTCTCCCTCCCCTTCAGCCCCTTCCCCCTGCTTGCATGCACACGCACTCTCTCTCTCCTCTCTCAAATAAATAAATGAATCTTTAAAAAAAAATTATCTTAAACTTGGTCCCAGAAACTAGATACAGTCTTTCTGGTGCTGGTGCTCTCCATGAATGTCTATAGAGAAGCTCAACAGCAACACTTGGAAAGGGTCAAGGCCAGACCACCAGACTTCTAGATACGCATTTGCCAAATTGTGCTCAAATTAAGTTTATATACTTTGGAAACCATGGATTTTAAGATACTGCGGTACTCAAATAAGTGCTGAACAATGTGAGGTGATAGCAAATTGTTTTAGCAAGTCAAAATTGTGTTTGTGTAATGAGTTTCAGGCCCTGACGTTAACTCCCAAATTCCATCAGGGTTGTGGACTGAGGTTCTGTTAGGGCTGGGGAATGGGAATCCCGAGAAAGGATCCGAGGAGCCAGGTGAAGGGATAACCACAAGAGTAGGGAAGAGGCCGAAGAAAGTTTGCTTGTATTCGTCATGTGAACTCTCTCTACTCTTCACACCTCCTTGGACTTGCTTCCTGGCAAGTGTTCTAAAGACAAGTAATAGGGGGAAAATGGGATCAGGTGGGACAAGAAGAGAAAAAAATTGGCTTAAAACAATTTTTAAAAAGAGACCAAACCTAAAACCAGAAAGTTGAAACAAAATACCTTTAAAAGAGTGACATAAATTTGCAGAAAACAGAACAGATGAAAGGAGAGAGAAAATGAGAGTCCGAAATTACTAAAAAGAGCAAGTGAGGGGAAAAATGACATTTAAATCCTCCTAAAAGGCAGAAAATGAGATTGATTTCAATGAACTATATACATGAGGGGGAAAACTAAAACAACAAAACAAAAACAAAAGATGAATGGCATTGGCTGTACCAAAAACAAGACAACACAGAGAAACCCCCCAAATCTATAACATAAAAAATAATAAAACAATAATACTTGTGAATGCGTAAGAAGAAAGAAAGAAAACTGCTAGAGGCCATTCGGTTTCTGAGCGAGTCTGCTATCTCTAGGAAACAGGGTCCTGGTGTACCAGGACTTCCTGGGTTAGTGAACAGAGGGCTCCTCGGAAGCTGCCCTGCACCCTAAGCTCGTCGCTCCCAAGTGTCCTTAGCTACCCGTGGAAGCAAAGATCTGACTTCTACAGCTGATTCAGACTGCACTACCTGAACTTCTCCCAAACCCTAACTTTCCTCCCCTTCTTATCAGAATAATAAGTTATGTTACCAGTTAATAGATAACCTGCCTGTCCAAGATCACCTAGGTAGGAATTTGTAGAGCTAGAAAATGAACCCAGCAATCTGAAGCCAGAGTGTAAATGCCAACCATTAAAGTCTGTGTTGTCCTGTAACTACTTGTAATGCCCGTACCAGTAGCTTTTGCACACCCATTTATAAGCCAACATTCTCACTTTTAATCATTGGGGACTTTTTTTTTTTCATAAGTCACAACCTTCCGTAGAATAGAAACAAAAGCAGTTTTAATTTCATCTTGAAATACTTCCTGTTTCTTAGTCTTCTTCCTCTGCTTGTTTAAAACAAAAGCTTGTCCCTTTCTTTTCTTCTTGTTTCTCTCTTTTTCATAAAACCAATGTGCATGCAATGTAGAAAATAAAGGGCTTACAAAGTATACAAAACTAGAAAAAAAATTCCACCAAATACAACAATTCAAAATAGGACCCGAGTAATGATGTTATTCAAGTGCCTGAGCATATCTGTAGAGACTAGGTGGTTTTAAGGCCTTTTCTGTGTAACATAAGGCTCATTTTTGTGTAGCAGCCATGATTGTGCTAGATTGACAGGTAGAGTTACATCTTTATCAGGGAATGAATAAAAAATAAGCATCCTAATTTGGTGCTGCAGTAGCTTACTTTGAAGTGTTCATTCTATGTTTTCTCTTAACCTCATCATCCCAGCTCATTTTACCAAATCATCCCAGCTCATTTTACCAAAAACCATTTGCATTGGATAATTATTCTTTAGGCATGCCTAATGGAATATGACCAAAAAACAAAACAGAATGAAACAACAACAACAACAACAACAAAAAAACAGAGTGAGCACAGCTTCAATACTGATACACTAACTGGTATCTAATGTCTCAATACTCTTTTCTTCCTTTAGTGTGTATATGACTCCTTGATGCTTCTGAACCACAAGCAGAGAAGGTAGTTTAAGAATCATTACCAACATAAATTTCCATCCATAGACTCTACTTTTTACTTTCTCACACCACCTCATTTAAAGTCTTTTGTGTTTAGAAGTATATAATAGCCCCAAAGGAAGGTATTATGTGTTTCATCTGTTGCTCCAAAAGAAGCGAAAAACTAGACTATTAACCCGCTGTGTAATCCCTGCGCAGACTACAACGCCATTCAGTGCGAAGCCAGGCTCTGCCAAGAGCAGGGAGGATTGCAGTTTAAACATTACAGGGTCAAGTTCAACATTTGTTCCATTCACAGATCTCCCATCGACATCAATGAGAGTTTTGTGCAGAGTAGAATTTCTTCCTTAGTCAAATGATTTCTGTAATGCCTTCTATTTTGCCAGAAGATACTCCACAAAGAATGTAATAAAGAAAATGTACATAGTACCTCTCTTTTTTTATCCCTACTCTTGATTTCAATAACATGCCATCTACACACACACACACACACACACAAAAGGCATTTTTCTTAAAGAACATGGTTTAGAACCTTCTAGACAGTTTGCAGAGAATATAAAGAGATTTTTTGATCAGTCTAGGCTCATTTGCTTACAGTTTTTGAGGTTCTGTTTTGTTTTGGTTTGGGTTTTCTTTTTTTTTTTTTTTTTTGACCTGTGATATAAATATCACAGATGAATTCAATCAACAGACTTCGAAACAATGAAATTTTATGCCCTATATCATAATTGGCTGATTGGGAACATGGAGTTCTTAAGCTATTAGACGAAGATATGTGGAACTACCTGGAACTAAGTATCAATTCCGCAAATATTCTAGATAAGTAAAGGTTGTTAAACAGGAAAAGTGAAGGTATTGAATTTTATATAATTGTTGGAAGGGTAAGCAATCTATTATATTAGTGAGGTCTGAACACTACAATGTAATTGTATTGTTCTTAGGGAATACAGTAATATCAATAAAAATAAAGTATTCCAACAAGTGAATAAACATAATTTATAATTAGCCCATTGTCTTTGTGACTTATAATTTCAAGGGAAAACAAAATATTAGGATAGTAAAATATTAAATTCCTTTTAAGGGAAACAAAATATTAGGTATTTTTCTTTGAATAACTATAGTAATTACCTGATTAACACTTCTATCAGCTTGTAAAAAAGAGACATTAATTACATTACAAATTAGCGTTAGTGTCCAATATCATAATTTAAGGTTCTCTTTGACTTTTAAGATTTAAAAAGAAAATCTGCAGTTTCTTATAGACTTGAAAATCTGGTGTATGTTTTGCTTAATCTTCAGAAATATTTTAAAACAGATTGGATTCTAAACATCATTAGTATTCTATAAAAAGCTTTGGCATGACACATTCATACTTTGTGTAAAGGGAGATGCTCCTATTTTTCTGTTGCTCAGGAAAGTTTTTAAAAAGGCAATCTGGGGACAAAGAGAGCTGATAGAAAGTAAAAACAAAATAGGCACTTTGTCCTGCGCAATAAGTCACTCCCTGTTATGACCGCCCATTGCTCAACTTCAAAATTTCTTTTTTGGCTGTTTTTAAAATTTTTATTTTTAAGTAATCGCTACATCCAATGTGGAGTTTGAACCTCCAATCCTGAGATCAAGAGTCGAATGGGCCACTAACTGAGCCAGCTGGGTGCCCCTAGAATAAATTTCTACTGCAGTTCACTTCTCCTTCCAATTGTAACTGTGCCAGGCCTTTCAGAAAATCACAAAGTCACACCAACTGCTATTTATTAATGGTGCACTCGTACAATAAAAACTTCTTTAGGAATTCAAACAGACATTAGGTATCAACGACATTAGTGGAGTATCCATTACGGATCCAGTATAAGGCTAGGCAATTCAGATGTGATATCTCGCAAGGTAATTTAAGAGATAACAAGTTAAGAAATTTTAGATAAATCTATGATTTATATGGCAATTCCAGGAAGAATCCGTTATTCTATGGTCCTGGGAATCAGAAAAGTCCCCACTTAGTACTTACACTACAAACAGACCATCAAATTCTTTTGTGTTCTTTTGAGTTGGGGATGGGACAGCGCAGCAGTTTTAAAGAATATCTACAAATTCATTGGGGCACCTGGGGGGCACAGTCAATTAAGCCACCAACTCTTGATTTCCACTGGGGTTGTGATCTCAGGGTCATGGGGTCGAGCCCCATGTCGGGGTTTGCACTCAGCATAGAGTCTGCTTGCAACTCTCCCTCTCTCTCTTCCCCTCCCCCTCTCCTAAATAAATAAATCTTTAAATAAAATAAAATATATCCACAAGTTCTTTGATAGCCTTCTCACCAAAAGTGCAAATTAGGAAGTCTGTCCTTGAAATGGGCTAGTTTTTGATTTCTACTTCAACCCATCGAGAACAGAGAAAGTGACACTATGTGATTCCCTAGGTGAGGGCATGAAAGGCAATATGCTTCTACTTTGTTCACTGGACTACTAGCTTTTGAAGACATCAGCTACCAACTCAACATTCTGTCTTCCCTGAGGCCATCACGTAAGAGAGGTCAAATCAGCCCACCTGGCAAGACCACACAGAGAGGCCCTGGGACTATAAATAGCAATTGAGAGAGCTGACCAGCCAGTCTCAAGTGCTCCCAGCTGCCTTCCCTTCCAACCTGCCCCCCACCCCCCACCCCCCAACCCCAACATCTGTCATGGCTCCAGCCACAATCACATGAGAAATTACGTGGGCTGCAACTGCCTAGCCAAGCCCTCCCCAAGTTTCTCACCCAGAGAAAATATGAGATATAATATTGATTGCATTTAAGCCAAAATATGTTGGGGGTATTGTGTTACACAGCAATAGTAACCAGGACAGATACAATTTTCTTTTTGCATCAAAAAAATTTTTGTATTAAAAATGTTTTTTTTTGGGGGGGGCGGGGGGTTGAAAGATTTCAAATACATTCTAGAGTGGAGAGACTCTACAAGGAACTCTACAAGGAACTGAAATATTTTAAGCCGCATCCCAGACATTGTGTTACATCAAGTATCATACGCTACGTCAGTATGAATATCTTAACAAACAGGTATTTTCTTATGTAATGAAAATGCCATCATCACACTTAAGAACATTAACAAAAAGTTTCTGACATCATCTAACATCCAGACTACAATCAGATTTTTTGACTGCTCAAAATTGTGTTGTTACAGTTCTCAGAATAAGAATTCAAACAATGTCTACATACAGCATTTGGTTATTGTGCCTGTTAACCTCTTTTTTCTAAAAATAAAATAAAATAAAATAAAATAAAATAAAATAAAATAAAATAAAATAAAATAAAATAAAATAAATAAAATAAAATAAAAATTTCACTTCTCCAACCCTTTCCCCCTACCATTAACTATTTGCAGAAACCAAATAATGTCTGAAGAATGTTTGCTTTCTTGTGGTGTCATTTAACTTGCTCCTTTATTCCCTGTAGTTACTGTAAATGAAAGTTGGATCAAAAGAATTGATTAGATTCAGGGTCAACATTTCCCCCCAGGAAGGATATTTGATAAATGCTGTGCGCTTCATAATGCATCACATTAGGAGGCACATAGTATCTGTTGATTCACTTTTAAGGTGCTCAGATTGATCAATCATGCTCACAGCTTTATTATCCCTCATGATAAAGTTCTCACCTGCCTTTCAACTAAGTTTTCACTTGATGATTGTTGCCTGAATCAAGTATTACATCATCGCTCCTGGGATGTCACTGTTCCTAGACCTTCTCAATAGCTGGTAGTAGGAAACACATACATTAGAAAAAGGGGGAAAAAATGCTGATAGTAATGAGGTTTCCAAGTCAAAATTAACATTACAGCAATGTAATCCTGTAGGATTTTTCCTAAATTCTTTGATTTTCTACATGTTTCCCTTACACTGCAAACCTTCGTTCCTAAGATCCATGTAATTACCTATTTTCATTAACCTCTAGTGTGTTTAAAAGTTTCAGAATGAAAAGAGAAAAAGAAAAAAATAGTTTCAGAATGATAATATCAATATTGCCTCTAACAATTGTATACAGAATATAGTTTACAAATTATTTCTACTTCTATTTGTTCTTCGACTCTGTTCTATTAAGGTATCTCTTGAAATAATTATTTTCTTTGTATCTTTTTATTTTATTTTATTTTTTATTTTTTAAATTATTTTTTCTTTCTTTGTAACTTTTTAGTTGTGTCTTTTGTGTTATTGAGTTGATATTAAGTTCATTTGTTTCAATTCATTCAGTTCAGTTCAAGTAAGGTTCATTTGTTTCAGTCTGTAACTTTTACAAATTGCTTTAAAAATGTTTTTAGTTTGTTTTTTGAATATGTGCAACATCGATATACTTTACATGGTCAAATGATCTAATAGGATACATTTCAAGAAGCCATTCCATCTTTTTTCCCACTATCTGTTCATTTTTTAATAGTCATTTTTATTAGTTTTGGTTTAGCACTATGTTTTTAAAAGATTTTCATTCATTTATGTTATTCTGACAGACTGAAGGGTGACAAATTAGTCTTTAGGCTAAATGGCTACAATACCTAGGCTCATGAGAGCTGTAGATTAACGAAGAATTAAGGTTCAGATGCAGTGGATTTCATACAAACAAGTCATTTTGGTTTTTCTTTCCTTGCAGCTTCATCAGTCTTTTTTTGTTTTGTTTTTTTAAAGTAGGCTCTATGCTCTACAGACTGAGGCAGCCAGGAACCCCACCATCAAAGCCTTTTTTAAATAGAGAAGTACTCTTCTGCTTCTCTTCTTCGTGTTTTTTTTTTTTTTTTTTTTTTTTTTTTTACCACTTCTACTGAAATGTGCTTACCTAGTTAAAAGATTCCTTTTTCCCTTAAGATTTTTTTAAAGTAATCCTTACAGCCAATATGGGGCTCAAACTTACAACCTTGAGATCAAGAGTTGCATGCTTTATCAGCTGAGCCATCCAAGTGCTCCCAAAGAATTCTTTTTAATGATTAGAAAATAAAATTCATAATAGGATTCCATTTTACACATACATATGTTTTCAAAGAAAAAAAAGCAGTGACACGGTATACCAAAATAACAGTGTATTTATTTGTGAAGAATAAAATTTTAGATTATTTAATTTTTATCTTCATTTTCTTTTATTTTTAATTTTTTTTTTTAATGATAGTCACAGAGAGAGAGAGAGAGAGAGAGAGGCAGAGACATAGGCAGAGGGAGAAGCAGGCTCCATGCACCGGGAGCCCGACGTGAGACTAGATCCCGGGTCTCCAGGATCGCGCCCTGGGCCAAAGGCAGGCGCCAAACCGCTACGCCACCCAGGGATCCTTATCTTCATTTTCTACAATGATGATATACTTGAATAATATTAAAGGGAAATGTACTTTTATTTATATAGAAAAATAATAAAATAATCATTTAAAAATGACTAGATGAATGATAAACTATTCTTATAGGTACAGAATTTTTGTTTGGGATCATGAAAAAGTTCTGGAAATGGATAGCGGTGATGGTTGCACAACGTTGTGAATGTACTTAATCTTAGTGAATTGTACACTTAAAAATGGTTAAAATGGTGAATTTCATGTTATGTATATTTTGCTACCATAAAAAAAGAACAATAAAGTAAAAAAAGTTACTACACGTTATCCCTAGTATTAAATAAAACCCGTTAAGTACCATGATCTTGCCATACTTCAGTTATGTTTTTTAAAGTTTATTTATTTATTAGTAATCTCTATACCCACTGTGGGGCTCAAACTCATGACCTTGAGTTGCATGCTCTACCCACTGAGCCAGCCAGGTCCCTCATAAAATTATATTCTTTAGATAGATGTCCAAAACATTATTGCTTGCTTGTTGCACAGAAAGAATAAATATAAACTAATATTTACTGAGGGACTGAATGAACATGTTACACATAAGATATCATTTAATATTCCCCAAAGTCCATGAGATAAGTACCATTATTATCTCCATTTTAAGCACCAGGAAACTGAGGCTAAGAAAGTTTAAGCCACTTGTCAAAGGCCACCCCACTAGTAAGTGGCAAAATCAGGATTTCACCAAAGGTCTGTTTGACACCAAATCACCGCTCTTAACCACCATTTTCTGGTAGTTGGGCTATCCCAGCTCTGGATTGCCACAGAGGGACCAGTTACACAACATGCTGTGGTTATAATATGTTGTTTCATAAGTTTTCGGAGAGGAGTTTACTTAAGATGTCTGCTGTGTTTGCTTTTAAGCTTTCCTATTTCTGCTATGTTTCAAAATGGGTTAATAGAGTTGTCATAGAAACCATTCCTTATTAATTTCATAGTCATGTCAAATAATGGCGATGATGGTACATTTGTTCTATTTCAGCTAGAGACAGAGTCGGCAAGAAGGTGCAATTTAGGATGATGGATTTTGAACACATTTTTCCAAGATGAGGTCAGCAGCTTGCTGGAAATGCTGGGGGTGGGGATGGGGGTGGGGAATCACATAATTATTATTCTAAACCCAGCAACTTTAGAGTCTCCAGGATCTGGGGAGAAGATCAAGGTTTCGGTTAGTTCTGAGTTTAAGAAATGTAGTCACCACTCACATTCTCCTAAATTAGAAGGTTGAAGTGTACTTTGTGAGATTACTGCTATGGCAGCATGCTGCTCCTAAGACCCCCGTCCTTCCTTCTTCCTTGTACTCCAAAGTGCTCAGGAGTGAGTTCTGGTTGAGAGGTGAGAGAATTTGGGCCCATTATGGTGTTCTGGCATGCCTTAGAGCTCCTGCAAGGATCCTGGAGTCAATCCATTCTCTTAGATGCTGTTATGAATTTCAATTCTGAACCAGACATGTGGCCACACTCTGAGATGGACTATTAATAAGATCACATTTCTTGGGTTGTTTCAACCAACCCTTTAGACACTGAAGACTCCAGTTGGAGGTGCAAGAAGCTACCTAGGGCTTAGGGCCACACAAGCAGTCACAAAATGAAAAGGTGTCTCTACGGGGAGCCTGCTTACAACTTGGTGTTGGACTGACTTAATTTTCCCAAGTAAAATGTAACTTGTTCATTTAAAAGAAGGAATGCTATTTCCAGTGCTGTTGAGACAAATGTAAACTTAAAAGCATTACAAGGCCACTCTTGAAAGAAATGTGAAAAGCAATTAAAAGTTATCAATATTAACTTTTAGTACTTTTAGTATGAGAATGAGAAAGTAAGTTTCATGCCAAGAATTGTCCAGTCGTGCAGAACTGAAGTCTGAGCATGCAAGGAACTCAGTTAATCAGGGTCAAAGGAGGCTAATGAAACAGGCCTTGGAGGTATAGAAAGACTGTGTAAAAGTTGGGTGAACGTGCAGAAACCAAAAAATCTAGAGGTTTTACTCTCTTGAAGTCCAAAAGATTGGACATTGAGAATATTTTTCCATAGTTAAGACTCTGAAGTGTTCTTCACATAAATTTCTGTGTAAAGACCCACAAATATGCCCTTAGCCATTGTACAAATGACCAGCATTAGACATCTCCACTTAAAAAGAAAGGGTGTCTTCCTGTGAAAGGCATGCACAAGGAATAGGGAGTGTCTATTCAATGTCCATTATCCTTGCCCATGAAGAGAAGCTATGGAGTAGGAAATCCAAAACCCAGGGTAACCCCCAAATTACTCATATTTCAATTCAAAATGCTTCCTTATTTTATCCTTATGTAGGCCAAAACATCTCAACTTTAAGACTACTGACATTTCAGGGGCACCCGGGCGGCTCAGTGGTTAAGCCTCTGCCTTTGCCTCAGGTCATGATCCCAGAGTCCTGGGATCGAGGCAACCTTGGGCTCCCCGCAGGAGCCTGCTTCTTCTCCCTCTGCCTCTCTCTTTGTGTCTCTCGTGAATAAATAAAATCTTAAAAATAATAAAATTAAAATAAGTAAAACTACTGACATTTCGGACCCAATTACCATCTGTTGCAGGTACCCTGTGTATTTTAGGATGTTACCAGGACTTCTGGCTTCCATCACCAGATGCCAGTTGTGACAACCACAAATGTCCCCCGGGAAGCAACATCAGTTGCAACTGAAAACCACTCATGTACACCAATATCAAAGATAGTCTGTCCTTCCTGCTGGCACACACCAACTGAATGGTGGGGGAAGTGGCATGAAAAAAATATAAGAAGCTGACCCAAGACAAAGAAAATTTATTGCCAATAATCTGCAGTGTAGATAATAAACAAGTAATTCACGGAAATTAAATATAGGGCTCAGAGCATCTTATTAGAACCAAGGTTCTCAATTGGTAGACAGTGAGTGATTGAAGTTAATACAAATACAGGACGTGGTGGTAATCACCTTCCGGCTGCCAGGGCCCAGCCACTGATGATCAAATCAAGTATTCCTTTTATAGAACTGAATGACTTGATACACATTGTGCAGTTGAGAGCTTGCTTGTTTTTCATTCATCGACAGCTGGTCTAGCAGAAAGCCTGCCAGACGCTTGGGTCAGGCAACCAAATTCCAAAAAGCATATTGATCCTGAGAAGCTATAGATCCGATGAGTAAAGATTTCCAGAAAGAAGTAACCACTTCTAACTGAAACATACGTTTGCTAGTACTTCTGATGCATGTAGGCAAAGCATATTTTAGCCTCTTTTCTGGGTTTTATATATGGTTTATGGACAAAAATCTATTTCTATCGGGAAGTCTTCAGTGTTGACAGCAGGGAGGTGTGTGAAGAAGTTCAAAATACAGACTAACCTTCCACATGCCCCCTTCTACTCACTAACTCCCCCCAGGATGGTCACTGGACTGATTTCTAACAAGCATCGAGAACTTTTGCCTGTTTTTGTATGTTATTTAAGTGGGATAATACAACGTGTGTTATTTTGTGTCTGGCTTCTCTCCTTTGACATTACTTTATGAGATTCATCCAGGTTTTATGTGTGTATGTGTGTAACTGTAAATGGTTCTTTTTTATTGCCATGTATTATTCCAATGAATTAATATCCCACAATTTCTCTGCTGATGGGTTGTTTTCACTTGGAATTATTAAAAACAGTGATTCTCTGGGGAAAAAATACAGGCTGCTAGGGGCACATTCTTTAAGAGAATACATATGTGGGCTATATTTCTTCTTGTTCTACATTAATGATACTGACTGGGTCCTGAACTCTGTCGTCTGCGCAGTGTGTCGCATTTAACAAAAAAGTTGAACCAATGTGCTTGTGGAATGGGAAAAATGTGTTCACTTGTATTTCTATCGGGTTCAACGACCATCTTCTTCGTACATTCATTAATAAATTATGTATGTTTCCACTTAGAGAAAAAATTAGAATTAAGAGATGTGTCCAGGGGTTGATCCTTGAAACTATGTGTTGCAATAATTCTATTAGGGAATTTAATAAAGACTCCCAGGAAAAGCATTTACTGTATCTATAACACAGTGCCTGGAACAAGAAAGCCACGTATTTGTTGAAAAAATGAGCGACTAAATGGACGGATGGCAAAAGTGATGTCACATGACTAAGAGACAAAGCCAATATGGTAAGTAAGGAGAAAATGTTATTTCAGGAAATATTAACAAGGTAAAACAATCTGCCCATTGTCAGGAAGCCAGAAAATGTATAAACGGAGTTCTGAACCAGGGCAGTCTAACATTGAAGCACTTAACCTCTAAACCAGGCACAATGCTCAGAAAGGTAATTCTAATAGGGTTAAATTCCTGACTTTAAGAGGAAAAAATAAATCCCACAAATGAAGGACTGTGTACTGTTCATGGCCACAGTGCATAGAAGAGACCTGGTGGCTTTAGTTGACCACAATCACAGCTGAGCCCACAGAGTGATGCGCTAGTTAAAAAAGCAGAAGCCATCTGAGGCTACGCTGATCAAGAGAGAATATCCCACTCAAAGCAATCCCAGCTCTGTTCAAAATAGCTCAGCATCTTTCACTTCTCTCTCCTCAACCAATGTCTCTGATAGGATGTTATACAGAGATTCAGCTCCTATCCCTATATTCTTGTGTGTTTTGGGGTTTATTTTGGTTTTAAAGAGGCTCCACACCCAGTGTGGAGCCCAAGGCAGGCCTGAACTCAGATCCCTGAGATCAAAACCAGAGCTGAGACCAAGAGTCACAAACTTAACCGACTGAGCCACCCAGGTGCCCCTCTGGTGTCTTATTATCACTGGAAATATGCAAGCTTCACCCCATACAGACAACTAACAAGAACACCTTAAGACCACTTCAATCGACCCATCCCAGATTACTAATTTTTTGCTTCAGGTCCAGCTGTTGCCTCTCTTCCCCTCACTTGACATTTTGAATTGCCCCTTCCTTCTGGTCCACACTCAAATGGGAAGTGTCTTGCTTGTATCTCACAGACTCAAGCCAGCAAGATCCACTCCTGCAACCAGCCTAAAACTCCTGGGCCCTACTAATTTGGAAAGGGGATTGGGCATGTCTCAGTTCACTCTCAGATGGAACATCATATCTGGTTATGTGAGTCTTGATAAGACATAAGGACAAGCTAAGGGCAATCAAGATGGTGAAATATCTGGAAACCATGCCATATGTACACATTTGGTCTTAGCCAAGAGACTGAAAAAAAGAATGTGTTACCAAAGGAAAAACTGAAGAACCTGGAGGAACAAGAAAAGGAAACGGTGTATGGTAGGCTTGATTGTGATCTGCACTTGAACAGCTGTGATGCAGATAAGGGAATAGTTAATCTCATTTTATTAGTAGGAAATACAAATGGATGGAAGCTTTAATGGACACTTCAGATCTGATGGGAGGAAGAACTTGGCCATAAAGAAACATCTATGTTAGTCATGTTAACACATGGAAGAAAATGTACTATATACACTTTCTTTTCTTTTTCTTTTTTTTGAAATTGGAGTATAAATAACACAGTGTTACATAAGTTTCAGGTGTACAATATAATGATTCGACGATTCTGTACATTGCTCAGTGCTTATCCAGATCAGTGTACTCTTGATCCCCCTCCTCTGTTTCCCTTCTCCCCTCCTCCCCTCCCTGGCAACCACCAGTTGGTTCTCAGTATTTGAGAGTCTGGCTTTTTGTTTGTCTCTCTTTTTTTCTCTGTTTGCTCATTTGTTTGGTTTCTGAAATTCCACATACGAGTGAAGTCATACGGTATTTGTCTTTCTCCGACTGATTTATTTCACTTAGCGCTATTCTCTCTAGGTCCATCCGTGTTGCAAAAGGCAAAATCTTCAGGAATGCACTGCCTTTCAAAACTGAAAAATTCATAGGGAAAGTCAGCTTCAGATTTGAGGAGGAAATAGGGCAAAAACACAACAGGGGCCAGGATTCCACAGCATTCTGAGTCACTTTACATTATTTCCAAAGGTTGGGGTGCCTTGGGGTCAATTACTTGGAAGAGGTTGGTTTTTAAAATATTTTGAAGAATAAAGTAGAGATTATTTTCAGGGACACAATGAAAGATTGCCCGGCACAATGCAGCTTCAGTGGAGAAAAGAAAATAGTGGGTATACTGAGAGGTTTTCTGTTCAACTAAACCAGAAGAAGTACACTGGACGAAGAGTGAAAAGATAGGAAATTTGAGACAGAGGCAGAATAATTGGTGAATCAATCTTAATCTACCTCTTAGGGTATTTATGAAACACTTTAGGTCACAGACTCCTAAAAAAATTCTTAAATGTTTACTTATAGGGAAAATGAGATCTGTTTATCTGGAAAATAATTGTGATGTCATTTTCAAAAATATATCAGTATGTTATTAAAATAATCACATTATTGGATAATTTGCCAACAAGTCTATGGCAATATTTATAGACCTGTGATTTCTAGATAATATATCAAATAATGCATAAATATCAAGATACTATGCTTTATAGTATATTTCTATATTCATAGCCTATCTCTGGAAGGAGATGTAAGAGAGTGGTACTAATTGCCTCTAGGAAGGAAAACCTAAAGGGCAGGGGCTGGAGGTGGAAGAGAGAATTTTCACTGCACACCTTTTTGGTATTACTTGAAATTTTCTATCATATGTATGTATTATCTAGTCAACTTTAACTGAATTACTAATTAATAAAAAGGAAATCTTTTATTCATATTTCGGTCAATATCAAAAGTTTAAGAAACTCTACATATATTTTCCCATTGATCTGACTCTGGGTTTTCATCTCTTTCTCTTTCCACATAATTTGGATCTTGTTTTAATAAGCTGCTTCTTTTTTTCTTTTTTAAGATTTTTATTTACCTGTTTGACAGAAAGAGAGAGAGAGAGTATGAGCAGTGGGGAGGGACAGAGGGAGAAGCAGATGCCCCACTGAGTGGGGAGCCCGATGCAGGACTCGATCCCAGGACCCTGGGATCATGACCCGAGCCAAAGGCAGACGCTTCACCGACTGAGCCACCCGGGTGCCCCTTAATAAGATTCTTTTGACAAGGAACATAGCTGACTAAATAGCTGCCTGATCGATCTTGTTATTTGAGGGCAAGCCCTCCAACCAGACTTAGCTCCTCCTTGCTGTTGGTCGTTGTGGCACCTTGATGGGATTTTACTGAGGCAGAAATGGCTATAAGTAATTTCATGACCACCTCTCAAAAGCGTCCAGTTTCCCCCATTCTTGTTGCTCCTTCCTTAACCTGGGACATCAGATGTTCCTGCCTCTAGTCTTCTCAACACTCTGTGTGACGTCCTGCCTCTCTGTCCCTGTTCTCCACTTTGCAGCCAATGACCTCATCACATCGCTCCTGCTCCAAGCCCTTGGGGGGCCCACCCTTGTCCTCAGGGAAGAAATCCAGCTGCCTCCATATGACTTACGAGGCCTGTCAGGATGCGGCCCCTGTCTCTTCCTCATCATCTCCTGCCACCCTCCCCATCTGAGCTTCCCATCTCTGGAACTCCCCATGCCTTCCCTGACTCTTGCAACAGCGGAAGAGTCTGCTACAGCGTCTCTGCCTGGCTAATTCCTGTTCCTGAGTTCTTGTAGAAATCACATCCTGTGGAAGGCCTCTCAGCTCCCCGAATCCGGGTGAAAATACCCTCCCTTTCCAAGCACCCTGTACCCCCTCCATTGTCTGTTACTTCACCGCTCCTGCTTCCCATGAAGACTCTTAGCTCCGTGAAGGCAGGGATCATAGGCAGTTACGCCCCAGACCTCAGCACCTCAGGAGTGGAGCAAAACTTAAGCCAATTCAGGTATATTCAGAAGAAAGGAACTCTTCTTTTTTTGTGTGTGTTGAAAAATAAGATTGTCCTGTTTGGTAATAGAGACTCGCCTGGCAGGAACCATGGGAAAGAGGGATCTTATCAGTTTAATTTATTAAATTGTGTTAATACAGTTTTGTTCATGAATATTGTCTTTATTGAATTCCTGGAAGGAAGGCATTAGAATATTTCCTTTGAGTTGAGCCTATGTTTATATCAGGACACACATTAATAAGGTTGGCTCTGCGGTTAGAGAATTTTGTTGTATAAGAATACCTGGACATCTAATTTATTTGATTAGGACTTTATTAAATTTTCCTCAAAGTCACCTTGCTTGCCACCACTCTTTCTCTTACAGCTCCTACCTCTGCACAAAATTTTCTGAAATAACCTCTTATCCTAATATGAGCAAGTGCTCTCACCTCTGAATAAAATGGTTATGAAATTCAATTCTTATAAAATAAGACATTATAATTCCTCATTTTAAAGATTTGAAACATTTTTTTTCCTTTTCAGGGAAAAAGCAAATATGAAATTAGATATAGCCAACAGTCTTCAGCCTCATACCATACCAGACACGCTGTAATATGAGAGAGTATGTCTTAAATACTCACATAAACATACATATTATATGTGGAGAAAAGAGTGGGAGAAAGCACAACAAAATATTAGGGTTGGTGGGATGTGTGATTATGATTAGTTTTTGTTTTCTTTCATTTTCCTCCCAATGTTTCTGCAAGGAGTAGGGCTGTCATTTTTTGTATGACTGACAAAAATCAATCAATCCACTTTAAAAATAGGCCTGATGTATTAAATGTATCTTTTTCTTCTCTTCTGGATGCTTGAGGTCTCTGAGTTCTCAATTTATGAAATGAATCAAAAACACTCTTGTCTTAATTTTGGGTAACATACTGTCTCCAGAGGGACCTCATACTAATGGCTCTGCTTCTAATCTTTTCACAGGAATGCCATTCTTCTTTCTGGATGGAATTCCAGAGAAAGCTTGTACATAGTCTTCAGATCATTATTCCTTGTGTGGCTACCAGTTTTTGTCTTAATCTGCATGTGCACGTTTCAGGACATCCAGAACCAGAATTAGGGCCTCTGACATACCTGCACATCTAATACAAATGGGATATGAGAGGAATCAGTTTCCAAGAGCCTGCAGATGGTACTAGATTTTGTGACTGTTCAAATGTGGTAATGGTGGAGAAAAGAGGTATCCTGTAAATGCTCTTATTTCCTCCTCATGTTCGGGATGCCTGAGAAAACAGCAAGTCGGCTCAAAAATCATTTTTACCTTCCATTCTTTTTTCCTGTAGCATTTCTTAGCCAAACAAAAAGCCTCCAGATTTTATGCATCTTTTTGCTTTGTAAAAAGTTGAAACAAATATCTTGAAAAATGGCCCTTCCAGTAAAGCAAAGTTAACTTCATTTCTTGACAGTTTGCCTGAGAGCCATTGTACTGGTTCCTTGGAGTGCTGAATTCTTGGAAGCAGAAGGATGGAGGTAATACTCTGGGAGAAACTGCCCTCACAATCATCATTTGTACATCTCAGAGGGCTTGTTTAAAAGAGCTCATTAGGTGGAAGCATGAGCTGTCTCAATCATGTAGAATGCCCCCTCCCCCCATCCAAAGATGGTTTTCTTATCTATTCACTACTTGGTTGTTCAAACTTCTAACCCATCTTGGGCTCTCAGCCTTGAACTTAAAAGCCTCTAAATTCTGATAGTAGTAATGATACACTGCTTCAGTCTTTTTTGGTAGCATATTTCTATTTTTTTCCTAGCCATTCTCACTGAAAAAGTCAATTGCTTTTTAAAAAAGCAACTGAGGGCAGCCCGGGTGGCCCAGCGGTTTAGCGCCGCCTTCAGCCCAGGGTGTGATCCTGGGGCCCTGGGGTTGAGTCCCACATCAGGCTCCCTGCATGGAGCCTGCTTCTCCCTCTGCCTGTGTCTCTGCCTCTCTGTGTGTCTGTCATGAATAAATAAATAAAATCTTTGAAAAAAAATAAAATAAATAAAAAATAAATAAAAAAGCAACTGATTGTTTTTTCCACTCTACCCCATGAAGAACAGTAGATCTTAACCATGCTTGTGGCTTCACTACCCACCTCCGTGCCAATGGCTCCCAATTCTACATCTCTTGCCCAGACACATCTCTCTCTCCTGAGCCCTGGATGACCAACCACCAGCTGCATTTCTCAATTTGAACGTAGAAATTCATTCGACATTGAATGAATGTAGCACCTTAGTGCTATGTACTCAAAATTTACCTTCTTCCTGTACTTTGAGTTCTCTCTCTCTCATCTTTAATTTCTTCTCTCATCTTTATTTTTTTACTCAAGTGAATAGCCCCACTATTGACCTACTTTCCCAAGCCAGCAACCTGTCATCTCTGACCCATCCCTGTTCATCATACCTCACATCCAAATGCCAAGACTTGTTGATTCTATTTGCTAAACATATCCCAAGTAACTTTTCTTCATCATCATTGCCACTAACAGTTTAGACCACGAACACCTCTCACCTCAGTTATCGCAAACATTTTCTAAATCACTTCCTCGCCTTTGGTCTCTGTCCCTGAAGATCCAATCTAGCAAGAGTGATCATTCTGAAACACAAATCTGATCCTATCACTCTTGTGCTACAAATGATGTACTGGATGTCCACTGGCCTAAGAATTAAATCCAAATTTCTCAGCCTGGCTTTATAAGATTTTCATAATCTGGTCCCTACTCGTTTCTACAGTTTCAGCCCCTCCCACCTCTCCTTCCTCCAAACCTTGTCATAGCTACAATGAGCTTCTTTTTGCATGCTCTACTATTTCCTGGTCTTCACGTAAACCACATGCACCACTTGGAACACTCCGGCTTCTCTGTATCACCTGATACTGGTTATCAGCTACACTCAGTCTCAGATCTCAGTGTAAGTGGCTTGTTCCCTGGGAAGCCTTCCCAGAATCACTCCCACCCTAGACTGATTAAAGTACCTCACTATATTCCCATAACACTCCCCACTTATCCTTGTCTTTTCATTTTTTTTTTTTTTTTTTGTTTACTTGTCTGCGTCCTTCTCCTAGATCGGTAGCTCCCTAAGGGCACATACATGTCTTGTTTACTCTTACCTCACATCTTCTGAGATCTTGTAAAGGTCTCGAAAAGAACCCAGTAAAGTTCTAGAACCAGTAAGTTCTCATTTACAGTCGTTGAACTAATGAATAAAGTTAGAGAACTAACAGGTTCCCTGGTTGCTGGAACATTTACAAATAAAGCTTGAGTTATTCTGATTGCTTGGATTGGCAAATGAACCTGCAGACCTAGGCCAGATTGGAGAAAATCAAGACTGATTTTTGGTAGAGCCTGGCCTAGATTAAACTAAGAAAGAAGAAAAGCCCCTAATCCCTGATGCCAGTGGAAACAATTTCATCTTCAAAATGGATTATAGAGGGATCCCTGGGTGGCGCAGCGGTTTGGCGCCTGCCTTTGGCCCAAGGCGCGATCCTGGAGACCCGGGATCAAATCCCAGGTCGGGCTCCCGGTGCATGGAGCCTGCTTCTCCCTCTGCCTGTGTCTCTGCCTCTCTCTCTCTCTCTCTCTCTCTCTCTCTCTGTGACTATCATAAATTTAAAAAAAAAATGGATTATAGGGATCCCTGGGTGGCTCAGCGGTTTGGTGCCATGCCCTTGGCATGATCCTGGAGTCCCGCGATCGAGTCCCACATCTGGCTCCCTGCGTGGAGCCTGCTTCTCCCTCTGCCTGTGTCTCTGACTCTCTCTCTCTCTATGTCTATCATGAATAAATAAATAAATAAATATTTAAAAAGACATTTATAAAAAAATGGATTATAAACTAGGAAGAGTGAGTTTGCTATTCTTTTCCTCGTTGGAGTATTCTTCTAGGGATTAGAGGATTTCAACCTTAGATTCCAGAAAAACAGACAGACAAGATTAGTGCTACAGAACAATGCAGGGACAGAGTGTTTGAATGAATGGGTTGAATGGTTGGAATATTTTTATGGGAATAGGGAATATGCCAGAAAGAGATTTGAACAAGAGATAATACCCCTGTTGTATAGAAGGTGAGAATGAGACAACAAGCAAACAAATAAGTCAAGAAGACACAATCAGAAAGTGATTAATATTATGATGTCAAAACCAGTTGATGTGATAGAGGATGTGGGTAGGGAGGTGGTTGCTAACAATAGGGGGTCAACCGAGGCCTCTTTAAAGAAGTGACATTTGAGCTGAGATGTGAATAGTGAAAAGGAGGCAGGCATGTAAAGAAAGGAAGGAAGAATAATCCTGTTGGAAGGAATAGCAAGCGCAAAGAATAAATTTGCAAGTTCAAGGAATGGAAGAAAAGGCAATGTGAACAGGAGAGGCATGGCTGTCGATGAAAACAAGGAAGTGGGTGGGAGCTGTTGGAGCAAGGCCTTTCACCTGTGCTGGGAGTTTGGGTTAATAGAGCACTGGGAAGCCACCGGAGGGTCCTAAGTCAGTAATTGACTTTACCTCAATACCCTTTTCTATTTTTATTTTTTAAGATTTTATTTATTTATTTGAGAGAGAGAAAGGGCACAAGCAAGGGGGAGGGGTACAAGGAGAGGGAGAAGCAGGTTCCACTCTGAGCAGGGAGCCCAATGCTGGACTCGATCCCAGGACCCTGAGATCATGACCTGAGCCAAAGGCAAACCCTCAACCAACTGAGCCATCCAGGCCACTATCTTAATATTCTTGAATTTACAGACTGAGGAGGAAGGAGTTAAAAGTGAAAGAAAAAAGTATTTTTTAAAAAACTTCTCCTACTTAAACTAAAGCCATGTGTTTGTGCTTTTCAGCATTTCAGTACCCAGAATGATTTGATGACACATTAAAATACATTTATTATACATTCCATTTCCTTAATTGAAGGAGAACTCAGAAATACCCCTGCCAATAGTGTTTCTAGGTGAAGAATCAACATTCCCTAGACATTTTAATTTTTTTACTATTCTTACCCAATGGGAGATTACAAAGTAATTTTGTTTAAGAATTAAAATTAAAGTAATTACTAATTTTAACCTATTCTGCTCCCATGTGGTTATCTCAATTAAAATCAGAATCTATAACAGTCACATCCAAATGGGATTCAGGGTTTTAAAGCCTTTCATCCTAGACCTTTAAGTGACTAGCTGAAATCTTGCAAATCTCTGCTTAATTGCAATTTACACAGCCTTTCTGGTGAAACTATGAGGTTTAAATACGAATTGAATCTGAGTTCAATTAAAAAGTTATTTGGACAGCATTCCTTGTTAGGAAATGTGATCTACATGGTGTTTGTTGATGATTATAAAGCCTGGTTTGTTGTCTCTAATTCAGACGCTTTATGTGGTTCTCTGTCAAAATAAAAATGGAATACGCTGTAATATTGAAACAATATTTTTTTTTTTCCTAAGGAGCCCAAAGCACTTCAGTGATGTTTCCTCATTAGTCCTCACCACCTCCCCAAGGTAAGTAGATGGAAAGTATTATGCACATTCAGTAGAACGCGGAACAAGGCCAAGAGAAGTGAATGAACATGCCCAAGGTCATGTAATACGTCATGGCAGGGGAGGGATGAATCTCAGGTCTTCTAATTCCCAGGGATCTGGCATTTTGTAATGCAGGGCAAGGTACCAAACCAGTGCCTATTTACTTTGGTACATTTGAGTCCTCATGTATACAATTACAGTGAACTAATACATCTGTCCTAAACTCTGTCTCTATGTTTGCTGTTTATATTGGCAATAATTATCAACAGTTATTGCTTTTAAGATTTTATTTATTTATTTGAGAGAGAGAGAGAGAATGCAAGTGAGGAGAGGGGCAGAGGGGGCAGGAGAGGAAAGGGAGAGAATCTCAAGCAGACTCCTCGCTGAGCCCAGAACCTAAGGCAGGACTCCAACCCATGACCCTGAGATCATGACCTGAGCCGAAACCAAGAGTCCAATGCTCAATCAACGGAGCCACCCAGGCTCCCAATAATTATTAACTGTTATTTTCAAATGAAGACATTGGGGAGGGAATAAAAATGCAGTAAGGTTAAAATATTTATCTCATATATTGCAAATGGGTTATCTGTCTAGGAACCTATACTGCCTATAGGAACTTTAACATTTTGCCAAGGATTACATTTGTTGCTTGCTATTTAAGGAATCAGAATGTAAACAGACACACACACACACACACACACACGCACACACAAACTTCATTGTATCATTTTCTCATAAAATATTTTTCCTCCATAATAAGATATTTGAAACCTGTGAGCTTCTATAAAAAGTTAAAGTTGTTTTGGTTCTTAGGTTTTAAAGTGTTTACATGTCCTCTCATATTAGCATATGTTCTTGCTTTTTTTTTTTCCTGCCTTCTCTCTCTCTCTCCCATTTGAATTTGTGTAAAAAAAAATCCAAACACACATAAGCATAGCAAATATAATACAATACACCTTCATATACCCACATCTTGATTATAATTACATATAATCATAATCACATAATTATAAAGATTTTGCAACTTTTATTTATCCCTGTTTTTGCCCTTGCTGAAATTTCAAAAAGTACATCTCACACATCAAGTCATCTCATCCCTGCACACTTGAACTATGAATCTCTAAAAATAGAAACTTTTATTTTTTAATTTATTTTAAAAAGATTTTACTTATTTTTTTGTTTATTTTAGAGAGAGGGAGAGTGAGAGCAAGCTGGGGGAGGAGCAGGTGGAGAGGGAGAGAACCCCAAGCACACTCCATGCTGAACATGGAGCCCAAGCTGGCCAGATGTGGGCTGACCCAGCACCTGGAGATCATGACCTGAGCCGAAATCAAGAATCTGTCATTCAACCAACTCAGCCACCCAGGTACCCCAAAATAGGAACTCTTAAATCATAATCATACTGCCATTATTACACCAAAAGTTTAACAATAATGCCTTTATGTATCCAAAATACATAACATAAAGTTTGTCAGATTATTATTATTTTTAATCTTTTCATAGGGGCACCTGGGTGGTATAGTTGGTTGAGTGTTGGATTCCTGGTTTTGGCTCAGGTTGTGATCTCAGGGTTGTGATCTCGAGCCCCTCTCAGGCTCCCTGCTTAGTGGAGAGTCGCTTCTCTCTCTCCCTTTGCCCCTCCCACTTGTGTTTTTTCTCTCTCTCTCTATTTTAAAATAAATAAAATAAATCTTTTTTAATAAAGTCTTTTCATGGTTTGTTCAAATCAGGATGTAAGCACATGACATCTGGTTATGGTGCAGCCTCCTCTGGAGCAGCTATTTCCCTTTTCTCTACCTACTGCTCTTGACTAATGGCAGATATCAGGGAGGCTGCCCCGAAGAATGTCCCACATTCTGAAATTATCTGTTTGCTTCTTTATGGCATCATTTATCATTTAACTTATTTCTCTATCTCCCATATTTGCTACTAATTAAAGTTAATCCTAGAGGCTTGATTATATTCAAGTTCATTAAAAAATAAAAAGAGTGCTACAAGAACACTTCACAGGAGACACTGTGAGCTTCCTGTTCCATTGTATGACGAGGCCCATATGTCTGGTTGTTCCACCCTCGGTGATGCTAAGATTATTAGAGGGTTCATGTGGTGACAGCCTCATCCCTCCATTATAAAACTCTCCAACAGCCTTTCCAATAATGGTATCAACCACTGATTATCTTTGCCTGAATCCGTTATTTCAGGGGTTTCAAATAATTATTTCATAAACTTATCATTCCTTCCACATTTATTAGCTGAAATTCTTCTGTAAACCAGACTGTTTCCTCCTCAACTAAGCCTATTAGCTTAAACTGAGAATTGCTGCTTAATTCTTTCCTTTGATTTGACAAGAGGTTGGTAACCCAGTTACATTCATCAGTGTTCAGTGGGGTGGGTTTCAGATAACTGCATTCATGATTTTTCTTAATACTCAGATTCATGCAATGACTTTTTACTTCTCACAGCAGCAGACAGTAGAAGAATATAATACAGGTGGAGTACTAGCTCTGTATTTTTTTTTTTGGAGAAAGCAATGGAGCAGCACATAGGCAGTTCTCTCTAGTATAAGGTACTTCCCTGGCTAAACTGAGCCTTTTCTTTTGTTTCCTTCGGCTTTCCTTCACTGTCTCATGGGGATCAATGGGATGTAGCAACCAGAGAGGAGGAAAAAGAAGGGAAAAGGGAAGGGACAAAGAGGAAGGGTAGAACTGTGACTCCGGAAAGACAATTGGCATATGGCTTCACTCATATGTGGAATATAAGAAATAGTGAAAGGGACTCTAAGGGAAGGGGAGGTGCTGAGTAGGGGAAAATCAGAGAGGAAGACAAACCATGAGAGACTCCTGACTCTGGAAAATAAACAAGGGGTTGCAAAAGGGGAAGGGAGTGAAGAGGATGGGGTAGCTGAGCGATGGGCATTAAGTAGCACAGGGGATGTGACGAGCACTGGGTGTTATACTATAAATTGAATTTAAATTAAAAAAAATTATGACCCATGTTCCAAAGCCAAGCATCCTGGAAAAGAGAACTACAAAGGAACCAAAAAATACTTCTATACTATCTCCAACCTTGAAGGAAATGAACCGACCATAGGAAGTTCTTCATAACTTTAAGAAATGTGACACTGAGCTTTATCAGTCTTTGCCTTAATAATTGTGTAATTAATTGGTGAAAGTAGCTAGAGTGAGGAGATGCTGATGACCAAGACTTCTTGCAGCACTTTCATGTTGCACATCAGAACAAGATCACTAGGCAGAAATACTTTTGGTTTACCTATGAGCCCAAAGGGTTTATGGGATACTACCATTAACAGGGGAGATGGCCCTGTTTATGCAACTGCCACAGGCCTAACTGGTTGGATAATTTCTTTCTAATAACAACCTTTTATTCAACAACAATATATTTTTTATTGTAGGTGTCAGAAATAATTTCATCCTCTGCTCACGTACAAAACGAAGCTGGGAGAGTAGCTTTCAGCAACAAAACGGAAACTAACATTCCAATATCTTTTGATGTTAGAGATATTTACATAATATAAAAGGTATTTCCCAAAATTAAAAGGGTTAATTGACAATATTTTTTGAGTGGTTTAAAAATTCATGTTGAAAATTATCCTTCAGAGTAAGAATGCTTTGTTTTTCATCCACCTTCTCGTAATGGATATTAATCCCTGAATGCATAAAACTTTAATCTGCCCTGCCAAGTTATGCATTCTAAAAATCAAATCTTATAACACAGCCTAACATCCCTCAAAGAGAAACAACATGAGGAATAGAGGTCTTAGAATATTTGAAGGCAGGTGGAAGCAAGAAATGACTGACCTTTTATGGAGAGCATGCTTCAATGGTGTCTTTTTTTCTAAAAACAGTTGAAAAGCATCTTAATACCCAATTCTGCTATCAATCTAGCAGTAGTCCTTGTGGCGAAAGTTATTCAAAGGTTAGACTGGGAAAGTGTGAATAATGAGTTCCCTGAGGTTAAATGGAAATGATTGATTTTTGGTGTCTTGACAGTATTCTCATTAAGTAGCATATACATTTATGAATGGACATAGGAGAGTTGGCATGGAATGCAAAGATCTTTGTTCCACACAGTAACACCTACTAGGGAGAAACCACCAGGAAAGAGGCACTGAACAACCAAACAGAATGACTGGCTGATGTCAGTCAGCCTATGTTGTTGGTCACTGCAGGGCTGGCATGATGGGCCCAGGGACAGAGCCAGGGGGACAGATAGAGACGGTGCATGAGCCCAATTGCACGAGCTACCCTTTACTGAATCTGATCTAACAGTGTCACTTGGGCAACATGTCAGCCATAGAAAGCAATATTGAGCCACCCCTGTAACACTGTTTCCCAAAGAGGGGATACCAAATACAACTTCTTATGTTGGTAAGAAGTTAGATATACTGGACCCCTTCCACTCATTTTTTTTTTTTTCTGACAGTAATAGCCAAATATTCTGGTTATATATTAGCTTTTTCTGCCTACTGAGCCTCTGCTATCATCACTGTCACATTTGATTCACCACCATGGGATCCCACATAATAGCCATTAGGCCAAGGACTCACTTCACAGCAAGGGAAATGAGAATGGACCCATGACCATGGGATTCCCTTGGCTTTATCACATACCATGCCAACTGGAAGCTACTGGCCAGGTAGAGACTGGGAATGGCTTGCTGAAGACATGCTTAAGTGCTAGCTCAGAGCCAGCAGTTTGTAAGGATGGAGTGCAGTCTCCAGTAGAAAAAATTCATGAGACTGGGAGCCAAAAAGTCAAAGCAGGAATGATCCTACTTACCCTCATTCCAATAATCCACCTAGGGAATTTGTGCTACCCATCTCCATTACATTAGGTTCTTCAGGGTTAGAGATTCTGATCCCCAAAGGGAAACATTCCCCCCCCAGGGAAAACAACAAGAACCCCATTAAACTGTAAGCAGGTTGCCCTTGAGCATTTCAAGCTTCTTGTGTTACAGGGCCAGCAAATATGAAGAGGAGTCACTATTCAGGCAGGAATAATTGAGCTACTATTATACAATGGAGGCATGAAGGAAGATGTTGTGGAGCTCAGGTGATCTACTTGGATACTGCCTGTTACACCTTCACCAAATAATGGTGGAAACAGATGAGAGAGATGAGAGAAGTACCCCTAACCTGGAAAGGACATGGAGACAGAGGCTCATTCCCTCTGGGAATGGAGAGGCCACTAACGAAAGCCACCCAAACCAGCAGAGGTGCTAGATGAGAGTGAAGGCATCCCAGAATGATCAGTGGAGGAGAGATACATGGAGTCTTAATTGCAGGCCCAAGACTAGGCTCAGCGATAGTAGGTGTAGTTTGTTTTGCTAGCCTTCCCTTTCTGAGGAAGAGAGGCCTGCTGGACATACGTGAACCAAAAGGGGTCATCTGGGAGTGCAGCTGACAGCCCTCAGCTGGCGGGTCTTGGAGGGATCGCCTGAACTGCAGAGATCTGCCTTGCCCAAGGTCGCACCCTTCTGGGGTAGCCCATCCCCAGGGAATGGTAGAGGTGAGGATATAAAGGCCTGGCTCACTGTGGGCCAAGTCTGGGAGGTGATCTGATTTAACCTCCAGCGCTCCCTAAGGAATAGCCTGAGGCCTGCACTGCAGTGTGACTTCTCCCTCTGCTCAGTCCTTTCTCTCCTCCCCTGGCAAATATCCCAACAGTAAGCTCTGTCTGAAGGTCCACTTCCCAAAGTACACAAACTGTGATTATTGGTTACAGAGAATCCTGCTTCCATGAATTTTCTCATCAGCCAATTTCTTTGGTTAGACAGATTTCCCAGGCAGAGCCGGGCCCTCATCTCTGCCACCACAGCACTAAGTCTCCTCCTTGCGTTCCAGCACTCACCACATTATGTTGAATTGTCATTTAGGACGGTGTGTCAGTCTGCCTTTCTAGACTGCTAGTCTCAATCTGGAAAGGAGGGATCTTTTCCTCACCAACCTTTGGGCTCCCAGCATCCAGTGCATAATCAGTGCTCACATCATGTGGTTGAATGGGGATGAAGGAACAAAGTCTTGACTTTCAACAGGCTTGCGTTTCACGCCTTCTTGAAAGTCTAAGCCCGCGGGATCCCTGGGTGGTGCAGCGGTTCGGCGCGTGCCTTTGGCCCAGGGCGCAATCCTGGAGACCCGGGATCGAATCCCACGTCGGGCTCCCGGTGCATGGAGCCTGCTTCTCCCTCTGCCTGTGTCTCTGCCTCTCTCTCTCTCTCTGTGTGACTATCATAAATAAATAATAAAAAATAAAAAAAAAAAACTTAAAAAAAAAAAAAGAAAGTCTAAGCCCTTTAGGAGACAGACAAACACAAAAGATTTCCATCAGACTATCTTTCTTACATTTGACTCTGTGTCAAGAAACGTCATACTGATCACATTGAAATTTATTTTCCCTTTGTGTTGATTATGAGTCAAGTGGCCCATGGCTACCACCAGCAGCAGCAGCAGCAGCAGAGCAGCAATTGGTTTTCCAAGCAGGTGTAAAGTGTGAATGAGTTCTGTCAACTAGTCTCATCAATATCCTTGAAGTCAGTAGTAACTCTCTGCTGACACATGCAGTTGACATTCACAGAGAAGCTGCTATGCATCAAGCACGGTGCTATCCTAGGAAGTCTTACCTAATGAGGAAGACAGATGAGTGAATAAAACCTGGATGTGCATAAGCCCTGTTCTTTCTAAAACACCTGTGACAAAAATAAAAAAAAATTAAAAAAAACAAAACACCTGTGACAGCGTCAGTACCAGGACAAGAGTGAATTGTGAAGAAGTCTTTGGAATGAAGTAATAAAAGCCAAAAATAACTAGAGTTTCTTGGAGACACACATGCAAATCATCCCCACCTCCCCCACCCCACCCCTTTTCTTCCATAGGTAAGTAGCCAGGAATTACAAACTTTCCCAGAAGAAGACAGTAATAGAAAGGGCAGGTTACTTACTGGGAAAAGAAATTAGGTGACTAAGTGACAATGAAAGGTTTGTGCAATAAAAGTTCTAGGAAATGGTACCAAAGATGAACTCAGGATCAATGAGGGGACACCCAGAAGACTAATGTTCTCTCTTTCTCTCTACTTTTGGGAGATTTGGATTCAGGGGACAGGCAAAGAAAAGATTCATAGTCCTTTCTTATAAAATGAGAACCTAACATTTAAACTAAGTGTTTAAATGAATAGGAGAGATAGACTTAAAAAAATTTTTTTTTTAATTTATTTGATGAGAGAGAGAGTGTGTACAAGTAGGGGGAGCAGCAGAGGGAGAGCGAGAAGCAGGCCCTCCGCTGAGCAGGGCAGGGACCCCAACATGGGCTCAATCCCAGGACGCTGGAATCACGACCTGAGCTGAAGGCAGATGCTCAAGCAACTGAGCCACCCAGGCGCCCTGGGATACCAAGTTTTGTACCAGGATATGAATTAATTACTTACACATGGAAAAAGAACAAAGAGTCAGAAAGTTAATGCATCTTCTGGAAGACTAGCACAAGAGCTGACATCAGTGAGATAATAAATGTTATACTAAATTAATGAGTTGCCCTTTTGTCAACAGTAAGAATGCTACAGCACCTCCCACCAGTAGGACTTGCTCTGTGAAGAACAAGTAAGGATTTCTCCAAAACCGGTTCTACTCTTTTACTCTTTGGTCAGGAGTTGAAAGCAGTGAGCAGGTTAGGAATTAGCAGGATCTGTACTTAGGCAGTCACAGAAGATCACGGGATCAGGGGAGAACCCTGTGTAGGCAAGTGCTATGTTCAGAGAAATGTAATAAGGAAGATGCCGAAAGATAAATGGAACACAGCACTAATAGAGGCAGGATGGAAGGTTTGGCCATCATCCACGTGTCCACTGCAGTGCTCCAGAAAGTTCCTCTCAAGCTTTGGTCCTAAAGCCCACATGG
This sequence comes from Vulpes lagopus, assembly GCF_018345385.1. NCBI lineage: Eukaryota > Metazoa > Chordata > Mammalia > Carnivora > Canidae > Vulpes > Vulpes lagopus. Next base: position 101,009,412 of record NC_054831.1, on the reverse strand, counting down.
AAAGTTAAGTCTTACAGCTGGCTAGATTGTGTGGGAGCCACAGAGACGGCCTTTGCTCCTACCCAAGGTCCATCCTGAAAGCATGCTCTCTCCTTTAGGCTCAACTCTAACTCTTGGTTCCACCACTCCAACGGTGAGATGAGCCCAAGAAAGATAAACCTAAGGAAAATGAGCCAATCAAAAGGACATAGACTAACAACATGGATGAACAGCACAGACACAACAATGAGTAAAAGGAGCCAGATACAAAAAGAACATACTGTATGATCCCATTTATATCAAGTTCAAGAACAGCAAAGCTAACATATGGTGACAGATGTCAGAATAGGAGTTACCTCTGGGTACAGGCTGGTGGGGGTGTTAGATATTGCCTGGAAAGGGCTTCGAGACCTCTTTCTGGGCTGTGAGGGATGTTCTGTATCTTGATCTGGGTAGGGGTTACCCAAATGTAAGAATTCATTAAAAGTGTACGTTGAAAATGTCTATGCTTTATGTATGTTACACCTCAAAATGAAGTAGAGAAAAATTCATTTACTTGTTTTTTTTTTAAATCACTTATTCTTCATTCCATTTCCCTTTTCTTCCTTCCACCTCCCCACCCTCCACACCCCCACATTCACACCACACAAGTTATATAGCCCAAGTACGTTGGCCAGTTTACGTCTGAGCTCTTCTTCCTTGGGAAACAGAGTAGGGAGGGACCGCTTTGCACGTTCTCTAGGGGTTGGAGGGTGCCAGAGACACACTGGCACATGGCACAGTCCCCGACAGGAGCATTCGGTACGTGCAGAGTGCATTTCCTGAAATTTGCAAGTGGGGTGGGAAGGTCTGGAAACCTAAAGAAAAGGGACATCTAAGACTAGGTACTTACAGGGACTACAGAGACTTGCTCACGAAAAGTGAGACCGGTGCCCTTTTCCTGCGTGGAAGTTGAAATAATAGACCAGGACCAGATAGGTCAATGATGCTGCTGCATGCCATGGAACTCAAATCCCAGGTTCTGTGATTTCCCTGGTCTGAGAAGAGGATGAGCTCCAGAATCTGCAGGGGAATTACACTACAGGGAAGGATTGTTGTGTGGCCCCATTTTTGTGAAAGGAGCCAGAGAAATCATTAGAAACACCATCCGAAGCCAGAGAAACGAAAGGAAACTAACTCTCACCAAGGGATTAACCTGAAACCTTAGGTCCAATGACACAGTATTTTAATCAAGTGTCTTCCGAAGAGGCGATAGGCACTGGAACAAAAGCAACCCTGACCCTTTTCAGGACGTGAGACCTTGCCTATTACCTTCATGGCTTTCAACTTCGAGAGAACTAGAATGTGTCGGGGCACGGGGCACGCAACAGAACAGCGGGATGGGCCTCCCGCTGCCATCAGTAGATGCACGGACATAAGCATGGCTTGTCTGCCATCAGACATAGATGCTATTGTAATCAGAAAGACAGAGCAGCTCTCCGTGCAGTCATCTGAGGACAACGTCAGCCACTTTAGCATGCGAACACAACAACGCTGTCAGAAACAACAGCTGCATCTGAGAACACACTCCTCATCAGAGACCAGCACCAAACTGGGCAATCAAATAGTAGCCTGGTAATTAATTAAGTTTAGAGATTGTTCTAAGGTAGCTGCTGGTCTTATTCACCAATGTCATTTATCAGAAGCACTTTTTTCCCCCCCAGCCAGGACAAGAGTACATGTTTATAAAGGTGACAGTCTTACGCCCGGGAACAGGACTGTGCTGGACTCCCCTTTCCGAGACACCTCTTCCAGGATGCTTCTCCCGTGCTCATGGTTCTTCTTTCCAATGTGTCAAGTATGCGTCATTTTAATGGCTTTCGAGATATCTCATTACCTGGCCTCATTCTTTTTTCTTTTTTTAAGATTTATACATTTATTTTAGGGAGAGAGTGTGCACATGGGCAAGGGGTGGAGGGTGGGAGGGGCAGAGGGAGAGGGATAAGCAGACTCCCCGCTGACCGTGGAGCCCTATGCAGGGCTCAATCTCACGACCCTGAGATCATGACCCAAGCTGAAATCAAGAGTCTTATGTGCAACCGACTGAGCCGCCCGGGAACTTCCCTGGCCTCATTCTTTGTAGCAAAATTTCTGACTACATGTGGGACCCTTTCTGCTTTGGTCAGGTTGGAAAGCCTTTGACCTGGCTACTCCCTCAACTTCCCTCCCACCCGTTCAAACACTAAGCCTGCTTCTGAACCCACTTCTAGGTTCCCCTTCTATAGGTGTGCACCGGCTCTGGATCCCATTAACTGTCAGTGAGCTCCTCCTCACTTCCCTCAGCACTTGAAAACAAGGTCATGATTCCTTAGACAAGTCAGTCCTCCATCTCTTCATTTTATAGAAACAATCTTCCATATCTCATTACTGTTGGAGGTAATTTAGTCTTTCCCAGTACCTTAGAAGCCCACGTGGCACCTTCCTGATAACATCTTCATCTCTTTCCATCAAAAGAAGAATCCCGCTGTTTATTTTCAGGTGAGAGCTTCTCCAGAGTGTACATAGAACTGGAATTGAAGTTGTAAGTTTTTTGTTTTTTGTTTTTTTTTTAAAGTAATCCCTCTTCATGTTGGGTTTTGTTTTGTTTTGTTTTGCTTTAAAGATTTTCTTCATCCATTCACAAAAGACACACGGAGAGATAGGCAGAGACACAGGCAGAGAGAGAAGCAGGCTCCATGCAGGAGCCTGATGTGGGACTCATACCTGGGATGGTGGGATCATGCCCCGGGCCGAAGGCAGACGCTCAACCACTGAGCCACCGAGGCGTCCCTAAAGTTGTAAGTTTTATGCATCTTCAACTTTACCAAGTAATTGCCAATGGGTTTTCTAAAGTGCTCATAACAATTTGTATTCTACTAGGGAAAGAGACTCTGAGAAGAAGATTATGGTGCAGAAAATTTATTAGGGAGCACTCTCGAGATCGGCACCAAGGGCGGATGGGAAAGGGAAGGGTGTGAAGCAGGACCAGACAGGCAACGTTAAGGAAAGCCCCAGCTCTCTCACAGGAGGCTTTGAATCTGAAGTACCCAGAGTTGTCTGGGGCTGGGGGGCTAGGCCTTTACCATCCCCCATGGCCACACATGAGCTGTAGGCTGCCACGGGGAGACTGAATGAATCATTCTGGGCAAGACAATTGTCTTTGTTTTTTTTTAAAGATTATTTATTTATTTATTTATTCATGAGAGGCACAGAGAGAGAGGCAGAGATACAGGCAGAGGGAGAAGCAGGCTCCTTGAGGGGAGCCTGATGCAGGACTTGAACCCAGGACCCCAGGATGAGGACCTGAGCCAAAGGCAGATGCTCAACTACTGAGCCACCCAGGTGCCTCCGTGTTTAGTGGTTTTATGACACGGCTATAAATCGAGTTTCCGCAATGTGTCAATTGTGTCTGGGCTCTCCACCCTGTTACATTATTCTACTTGTCTTCTCCTCTACCAATACCGCACCGGCGTAATCACTATTCCTCCACTGTAGCTATTTTGTGGGAATTTTGTGAGAATTGTCCTAAAACACTGAATCTTCCTATCTAAAAAAAGTGGTTCATCTTTCTAGATATTGAAATCTTCTTTAATGATAAACAGTAAAGTTTATCATTATACTGTGAGACAGATCTTGCATATGTCTGGTTAGATTTATTCCCAGACACTTCATATTTTTTGTTTCTATTGTAAATGGAGTTTTCCAGTGGCTTGTTGCTGTTGTTTAGAAACACAGTACATTTTCATTTTGATCTAGCAATCTTACTAAATCCTTAACTTTGATTCTAATAATTTCTCTGTAGATTCTTCTCAGTTATCCAGTAATTACATCTATTTCGTATTATTAAACAGCTTCTGTAATAATTCATTACAGTACAAGGATGTGCAAAATCAATGCTAATTATTTCCCCCCTCTCCTGTCACATTCCACACTCTGTGTCTTCATCTTCTTGAGTTTACCAGTGTTAACAACCTTCCCTGCATTTCCTGTTCTTTCCCTGTGTGTACCAATATGCAGGGACTTTTAATTGCTTTTATTGGAATAAGACTATCACAAAACCATTATTCTACAATCTGCTTTTTCCCCTTTCCCTAGTACCATGAAGTTCCATTATTCCATCTCTTTTTCTAATATCTTTATACATTTTGCCTAAATGAGCTCCTATCACATATGCTAGTTGGGTTTTTTAATTAAATTAATTTTATTTTTTGCCTGGCCGGTGTGAGTGCCTTACTCTTTGAAAAACAAAAACCGACTGTGGATAATCTGCAGGCCAAATGTGAAGGCCTTGACCCTTCATGAAAAGATTGCTGAACTAGTTGCACATATAAGTATTAAGTTTTAATAAAACATTTAAGGTATCTATGTGCCTTTTTGTTAATGACTCACACTGTGATTGACTTGATTATTGGACATGGAGTTAGACACACACTGCTGAGGGACCAGACCAAATCTGTTAAACTGTAAAGTCATGAGCAGACGCACAAACCAAATAAGAAGCCGTGCTCAGCAAAATAGTTGGTAGGCCTCTAAAGATAAAATAACAATCTGACTTGCATTGTCCTAGGGTAATGTAGTGTATCAGGTGATTCCAGTTGTCTCAGCGGCACTGTGCAGTGCCACATGGATCACATCTGTCAGGTGGGATTAAGTGACAACAGAAATTATTCCAGTCAAGCTGCCAATAATTTGACTGGGATTTTATTTAATTTATTTATTTTTAAAATATTATATTTATTTATTTGGGGGGTGGGGGAGAGCGTGAGGAGGGGGGAAGAGGGGAGGGAGAAGCAGCTTCCTGCTGAGCTGGGAGCCCAATGTGGGATTCCATTCCAGGACCCTGAGATCATGACCTGAGCCCAAGACAGACGCTTAACTGATTAAGCCACCCTGGTGCCCTTTGACTGAGATTTTAAAGCAGTAACCTCGTAGTGATTTTAAGCTAGAACCCAAGGAAGTAAACATAATAAGACTTCGTGATTCTTGTTATGTCTTTGCAGCAGAGCATTCTACTTCTATGACAGCATATAAAATCCCATTATGTCAAAAATCTTGAACACATGGAGCTTTCTGCAGAAGCATGATGTGTTATCTGCCAACAAGATATTAAACAAACCAAATTCATCTGGTGTTTTCTGTAAATAATTCACTATTGTTGTCTAGCATCTTGTAAGTATTGACTGTGTTTGTGAAAATATAATTCTAGGAATGACTTATCCTATTTTCTGGGATTCCACTGAAGAAAGAGCATACTGTTTCATTTGTGCATTTCATGTCAGCAATGTTTTACTATTATAATTTCCTGTTAATATTTTATTCTTAGAACAATGAATTCATAATATTTTCCAAACCAAGTGAGTTATTTCTTTGAAAGTTAATAGTGTGTATATTTCACAGTCTTCATTATCATCATTACCAACAAGTATTAAGTGTGTATTATAGGAAGCCCCACCACGTAGAGTTTGCAGTGTACCCAGAATGTAGGGCTGCAGTTTCTGCTATCCAGGAGTTGACTGTCTAGATGGAGAAAAAAGATGTCAACAGATGATAAAAAAGATAATCATAATACCAGCTTTTTAATGGATTATTATGTTCTGCTCTTATGGTAAGTGCTTTTTATAATTATCATAATCTCCACAATAACCCAACGTGATAGGTGGTATGTTCCCATTTTACAAATGAGAATACCATACGTAACAGAAATTTTGAACTTGACTGTGAAAAAGATTTATTCCTTTCTTCAATAACGATCACTTCATGAGTATCAGAATAATACTATATAAGAAGCCAACGGAGGGAGAGCTCTGTTTGGTAGCACTTGATCTGAGCTTTGTACCTTAGTTGGATTTTAGTTAAAGCAGAAGAAGAGCGAAGGCAATGCAAACAAGGGGAAACATACTTCCAGAAGGCAAAAACATGAAAGCAAATTGGGTGACAACAGTTGGGCTCGAGTAAATATAAGGAGGAGAGTGAAGGTGAAATTCTATCAGCAAACATTTCTAAAAGACTGGCAAAGGTGGTTTGAGGACAAGCTGATGAGTGCTTTAGGTATGAAGCTAAGGGGTTTAGACTTTATTCCACAGGAAGTGGTGAGTCAAAAATGATTTAAATTATTGAATTTTTTTATTGAGTTTAAATTATTGAAATGATAATAGTAACATATGCACATGTTTGCAAATTCAAACAATACAGAAGTATAGAAAGAAAAAGGCAAAAATTCTCCTCCCTCCCACCATATCAAAATTTTACTTTCCAGAAATAGTCACTGTTAATAAGTTTTGGGTGCCACCTCCCAACATTTTAAAATTCATAAAAATATAGATCTACTTTTCAAAATAAGTGAAATTATACTATCACGTTTTTTGGCCACCTATTTTTTTTTCCTGCTCAGTGATGTATCATGAATACCTTTGCATGTTAATACATGCTATGAGGACTCTTGGATAGCCCCAAGCATTTCAAAGCTTGGATGCACTGAAATGAAAAAAATTTAGAAAAAATGTATTAACATAACCAATGTTGCAATAAATATCTTTGCATGATAATCTTCCTTGCCCAATTACTTCTTTAGGCTAAGTTCCTAAAAGTGGAATTGCTGGATATATACATATTAAAATTTGATAAATTTTCAAATTGTTCTCTGGAAAAATTATGTCAATTTATACTCTCAAAGTGTTTTGGAATGTTTTTTTTCTGTATCTTCACCAACATCAGATCTTATCAACAAAGAAACTTTTTGAGCAAGGATGTGACATGATCATAACGGCGGTATGTCTTGTAACTGGCTTATTCCAGATCATTGTTTTTAATGCATGATTCATTGTCTATTTTAAGTCCTAGAGCCAACAACGGGGTAATCAGACACTTTGGAAATGAGGATTTCTAATGTGTTAGGAAGTAGACTGAACATAATAAATCTCACCTGGCAAAATACTAATCTTCTTGCCTTAAGTCAATGGTTCTCAAACCTTGGTGCACTGAAATCATTTGGGGAGCTTTAAAGACTATCAATGTCTGGGTCCCATGTCCAAAATTCTCACTTAATTGTTCTGAACCTGAGCATTGAGATTCTTTAAGCCCCTCAGGTGATTCTAGCCTGAGACACGATTGAGAATTCCTGCTTTATCTGTTAATTTTAGAAGTATCCGAACTTCATGCCCAGCCCCCTCATAGAGATGCCGCGTGTAGCTTCCTTTTTCTGAGGCTGTCTTGAAAGTATGATATGCATTCCACATTTGGGAGAGATCTCACTAGATTCAAACCAGGCACTATAGAGTCGCCATCTGAAGAAGTTTGTATTTCTTTTCTTGGCAAAGATCCTGGATTGTATTCCAAGGCTTAATTTAATTTCTATACTTTTAAGCTACAAAGACTAAGAAATATAAGTTTTTGCAGCCTTGGGTCAGCCATTCTGTTAGGACTCAGGTGCATTAAATAGAGGTCTGGTTAATCTGCAGAAGACAAACAAAATGACAGTTCTCAGAGTGTTCCCTGGAAGGGGAAATGTTAAGTTAGAAGCTCCGGCCTGACTGACGTACAGAGAAAGCAGGGTTTACACAAGGCAATATTAGTAGAATAACAAATGACTAATTCTTCTTCAAGTGTTTCAACTGTGTGAGTTCCAATTTTTCCTGTCTCATTACTGTAAAATCTTCAGACATGTTCATTGTGATTAATAGTATTGGAAGGATAATCCCATCATGTTTTGAGGGATGAATGTCCCTTCGCTTTGCTGACCAGGAGAATGAGTAACTCACTTGCCATAGACCTCAGGATATTTTGGTACTTCACGTCAACCTATCATTGCCAAGCAACAGCTGACACTTGAAAGAGAACTGCTGCCCTTCAGAGATGGAAACTGATCTCTAAACATTGCTATTCTGAGTTTCGTATTTGCCTGGGTTGGTAACTTTCTAGGTATTATGAGAAGCAGGTTGCTGATCTTTGGCAACAGAGCATCAGGCCCAGGATTCATTTCCTGAATCTCACTGCAAACAGGATGTCCCTGCCCATGTGTGTGATGGTAAACCAGCTCTGTGGGGCAGGAGCCACGTGGAAGTGGGCTGATTTCCAGAATTTACCAATTTCTGTGGTGTAAATACTCCTATTGTGACTGATTTTAGGCTACCAAGATCTAATAACCAGCACTCAAAATCCTGAATATTTAATAATCAGCTCTCACCATCTGGCTCTAGCATGCTACTGATTTTATCTCACCAAGAATCAGCAATCTTGGTTTTCTGGTAGGTAATTATAGATTGATAGCTAAAATACACTGCAATTATTACTCTTGAGGCCATTTTGTTATTTAAAATTCAGTGTAAGTAAGCAGCAAAGCCCAGCTCACACCTAGATCACAAGTTTCTAAAAAGCAAGCAAAAAATAAATAAATAAAAATAAATAAATAGCAAGCAAACAAACAAACAAGTTTCTCAGCATGGACTTTCAAAAGACTCTAAGGTCTAACAATGTGAAAGCTTAGCTATTAGCACTTTCAGAAGGTTTATTTAATAGAATTTTTATAAGAATTATAGTCTAAAGTAAAATAATTATTTGGGGCTAGAACCATGGAATGTATTGAAATTTTTAAAATATTCAATCCAGCAATTAAATCAACTTATTAGCCCTAATGGTTGCATGCTTGACCATTGCCCTTTTATCTCATGAAGTTCAAATGCTTGTTGAGAAGACAGAAGCTGTTCCAGATCCCATTTTGTTTGACCCAACTATAAATTATAATCTCTTTACTTTAGAGAAAGGATTTCTCTTGTGAAGTCCTATGTCCCTCAAGTGGATGCCTTCCAGAATAGAAAGAGGCACTGGTTGGCCTGGCTCCTGTTTGGATAAGGAACCTGTTTGTGTAATCTCAGGAAATGATAATTTTTTTATACATCTGTTTTTAGGAGGTAGTCATTATTTTATTTAGGACTGTTCCCTTAAAAATACATGAAATGAGGGTGCCTGGGTGGCTCAGTTGATTAAGCGTCTGTCTTTGGCTGAGGTCATGATCCCAGGGTCCTGGTATCCAGCCCCTGCTCTGTTGGGAGTCTGCTTCTCCCTCTCTCCCTGCAGCTTCCCCCTGCTTGTGCTCTGTGTCAAATAAATAAATAAAATCTTAAAAAAAATATATATATATATGAAATGTGTAAAACATCTCAATTACTATTTGAAATAATCACCTGTATGTGTTTTCTATGCCACCATGTCATAAAAACTGCTTATTTAATCACCGTACAAAGATAATAACACCTTGCATGTGTAAAGAGGTTGAGTATTCAGGAGTCTGAATAAATGTGTTTGTATCCTCACTTGTATCTTCAATGTGTAAATGAATATCCTCCCTTGTAAAAACAAGACACAAAAATAATACCTACTTCATGGGGTTTTTGTGGGGATTAAATGAGACAACATAAATAAAGCACTTAGCATAAGCTTGGCATTTAGCAGATGCACAATAAAAATCAAGAAACTTTATTTTTACAGTGTTCTGTGACTGTATTTAGTAGATGCACAATAAAAATCATTTAGTAGATGTATACTGGCATTTAGTAGATGCATAATAAAAATCAAGAAACTTTATTTTTACAGTATTTTATAGTGTTTTGCCCCTTTCAGTGTTTTTTAATTAATTCATTCTCATATGATCTTTTATCGTAATCAGGTGAAATATGTAAATGGTATGCTGGTAAATGGCAACCTGGGATGGGTTTTTCATTATATACATTATATATAATTAATCATAATACTATTTACTGACTCAAAATAGGGCATAAACTGATAAATAGCAATAAAAGCAAACTAGAGTCAGAATATTTTTTTCATTCAGAAGTAACAAAATATTGCTAGCTACTGATTTTAGAAATATTATTATTTCTTGAAAGCAACCATAAGTTTCTTCTATTACAGCTGAAACTATTTTCAAATGTTTCCTATGTGCTGAGAACTATGTTAAGGGCTTTATCTCTTTTGATCCTCAGAACAACCCTGTACAATAGAAATTCTATTCTTTTTACAAATAATCATAACAGCTAACACTTACCACCATTTAGTCTGTGCCAGACATTGTGCCAAGTGGGTTTTTAAAAATTTATGTTATTTTTATTTAAAAAATTTTTGTATTTATTCATGAGAGACACACACACACACACACAGAGAGAGAGAGAGAGAGAGAGAGAGAGAGAGGCAGAGACACAGGCAGAGAGAGAAGCAGGCTCTGTGCAGGGAGCCTGACGTGGGACTCGATCCAGGACCATGGGATCACGCCCTGAGCCGAAGGCAGACATTCAACCACTGAGCCACCCACGTGCCCCAGAGTATTTTTTTAATAAAGATTTTATCTATTCATTTGAGACAGCGAGTGAGAGAGGGAGGGAGAGAGAGAGAGAGAATGAGCAGGGGGGAGGGGCAGAGGGGGGAGGGGCAGAGGGAGGCTCCCCACTGATGCGGGGGGCTCAATCCTGATCCTGGGACTCAGCAATCATGACCCAAGCCAAATGATCAACTGGCTGAGCCACCCACGTGCCCCTGTGCCAAATGTTTCACATGCATTATCTCATTTTAAGCAGCCTGACAACCTTCTGAGATTGGGAGGGACTATTATTATTATTCCGGTTTGCTAATGAACATGATATATAGACAAATTTGCTGGAATGATAGAGCAGGGAACTTTTTTATTGGGCATCATCTCTGTGTAATTACATAATTTAAAGTTCCCAGGATTATCTTTCTAGAGCAAGTTGCATTAAAAATAATCAGTGACATACAGATTGGAGAGAAAACAGTTCTGGGGGCAAAATTCTGTTTCAAGTATGTTGGCACCATTCTCTGATCCTACCACTGTCCCAGAGCTGCACAAGAGCAAGACCTGCTATGACACACTTGAGTGCTGGGGAGTCACTGTATTAGTCAGCCCTTTCCAATTTGAGTAAAAATAAATTCAGTTTGGCAACTGCACACTGGAGAGTAAACTATTCTTAACACCCGGTAACACATCATAGCCTTTCCAGAGATAAAAATGGTGATGGGGTCAAAGAAGTATGTTGTTTTAGGGCGTATGTTGCTATTATTAAAACCGGCTCTCTGCAGGAAGTATACACAGACAGCGCACAAAAACAGGAAAGTCACTCAGGAACCTGCTTCAAAACTCCTGGTCTGAGTTCATGAAATTGCCCTAAACGTCACAAGGGATGGATATCACCAATTAGCAGTCAGAGAGAACACGGTTGTTCTCATACTTTAACTCAGACACTGTATTTCTAATCCTGTGAAAACTGATCCTGATGAACTAAGGAATCCAACTTTTTACACCAAGCCCAACACATTGTAGATAAAGAAACCAAAATTACAGTGGACACGATGGATATCTGAAGCTAGTGTTTTTGCCTGCCCAGAATTCATTTCCCCTTCTGGTAACAACCGGTCTCCTGGAATTTTCTATGGTACTCCTCTCTGATTCATGATCTTCCTGTTTTTAGAGGGCCGATCTCAGCCTTACGTCCAGGAGTGGGCATAAACTGGGCATGGACAAAGGAGGTCACACTAAGCACTCGCTTCAGGCATGAAGCAGAACCTGAAATGATTCAGTAGACGTGAAAGTAAATCTAAGAGTACACGGTTAATTCCAAAGCTAGGGCTACGTTCCAAGCCCAATGTTCCTTTCATACCATCATGCCACATAAACCATGTAAATTAAAAAAAAAAAAAAAAAAAAGTTCTTACTGGTCTAAAAAATAGTCGCAGGTTCCATTTCAGTGCCAGTAAGCCAGACTGTCTCAGCGTCCATGCTACTTCCTGTTTATATACTAGAAGACCTGCAACCTATACCCACGTTTCCTTCTATTTCCTTAAAGAGAGTAACAGCTTCTACCAGGGTAAGGAGAGAACAATGATAAGTTGCTGCTCTACATTCAATATTCCTCTAAGGTCTTTAAAAAAAAATCATTCTATGGCACTAGGATGCTGCAATCTATTTTATCCTACTATAATGATTGCGATCTGATTTCCAGCTATGTGAAAAGGGGCTAGGGAAGAAGTGCGAGAGAGTACAGTGTCCCATAGTGCTTATTGTGGTTGCACTGGAGGGACTAGATTGCTACTAATTTCCTGTCATTCCATTATTTTCCCATTTGGGGCTTAATTTCAGAAATCAATATTTCAGAATATTGATTCAGTATTTCAGAAATCAATAAGCTTATACTTTTCTAAAAATTTATTCAAATTATAGATTATCTGTTATCTGTGCTTCAAATTATTCAATCCTCTTTTCTATGGTGGCCATTAATCTCCTCCTTAATTCTACCAGGAAAAAAAAAAAAAAGCGGTGACTCAAGCTAGAGGCCATTGGGCCTATCCTGGGCTGTACTCTTCCTAGGAGTGCCCGTGTGAAAGTGTGGCTGCGTTAGGGCCGGCGCAGCAGAGCTCCCAGGAAGATAGCCAACTCCCAGGAAATCAGTGAACGAGGAAAGAAGGAAGTTTAGGAATGACCCAGATCAATTTTAGTTAACCCTATCAATGTGGTCTCTCATGGCCTCAGGAAATTTGGAAATTACTTCAACTTATATTTGGGTGTCACACGAGGCCTCAAACACAGAATGTCTGAACTGAATTCCCTTATCTTTTCTTTTCCAGAATAGTTGTGTACTTACTCCACACTCCCACCGTATCTCTCAGCTCTGCCTCACTGCCTACATTGGATTCATCCTCAAGTACCAACCAGCATGTGTTTTTTACCATTCTCGTATTGCTGTATCGCCAACCGTTGTGTGGACTGACAGTTGCTCAGCTACCAGTCTCGTCCTCCTCCCTTTAATCCTCCACGGGGATCTTTAACATTCCAAATCCAATCCTGCCCGTCCCCCAGCCCATCTCCACCCACAACTCAGATGCTGTGGGTAGTTCCTGATTTCCCTCAAGATAACATACACAGTTCTCTAGGATGGCATTCAAAGACTTCCAGGATCTGTCCTCTCTGGCTATCATCTTAGCATTATCTGTCACCACCCCTGGACACTCATGCCCTCACCTCAGTCACATCAAGCTCCCTGAGTTACCTATCCGCACAAACTATTCCTGCTGTCTGGGAAACCTTGATCCTTCCATCTGGGGGTGATTAATTCACATCTGTTGACAAAAGAGTTTGTGTTGTGTTGTTGCCTTAGTGTACAACATGAGATGATTCATACATATGCTTCCAAATGCAGAGTATGTTTCTACAGGAACACATAAGAAACTGGTTGCCCGTGGAAGAGAGAACTATGGAACTGGAGATGCGGGGGCAGGAGAAAGACTTTTTCACTCCATACTCCTTTGTGCCTTCAGAATTTTATGCCATGTAAATATACCAACAATTTGACTAAAGCTAAAGATAAGTCTGCTCTATGGACCAGCAGGTCCGTTCATTGGTATAAACACAAGAGAAATGAATGTGCAGGGACACCTGGGTGGCTCAGCGGTTGAGCGTCTGGGTGTGATCCCAGGCTCAGGGATCGAGTCCCACATAGGGCTCCCTGTGAGGAGCCTGCTTCTCCCTCTGTCTGTGTCTCTGCCTCTCTCTGTGTGTCTCTCATGAATAAATAAATTATATCAAAAAAAAAAAAAAAAGGAAATGAATGTGCATGTTCACCGAAAGACACGGACAAGAATATTTGTAGCAACTTTTCTCATGAGAGGCAAAACCTGAAAACACTCCAACTGTCCATCATTAGGAAAATGGATATTTAAATTGAACTATATTTATTGAATGGAACCATATAGGAATAAAAAAGAATAAACCCTGATACATTCTATCAGAGATGGAATGTTGAGCCAGTGAATTCAACACAGAAGGGTAAACATTGGATGATCCATTTCAACATCAAATAAAGGCAAAAGTAATCAATAGTGATAGAAGTCAGAATAGTGATAACCTCCGGCAAGAGTAGGGTATGGAGGGCTAGGAGGGTGGGGCATGGAGGATATTGACTGGGAAGGGATAAATTTGGGAGTTGTTGGCAATGTTCTGTATATCTTGGGTGGGTGACAGTTAAAAAGATATATACATATGTAAAGTACACATATACACTAGATACATATGTAAAAATAATTGAGCATTACATTAAAGATTAGTGTATTTTACTGTTTGTATATCCATGAAATTTTAAAAAGTTCTTAAAAAGCATAAAAATACGTATTACCAATTTGATAAAAGTAGATAAAATAATTTAAAAAAATTTTACCCAAATGTAAATTGATTTCTCCCTTTACATTGATAGAAGTCAAGGCAACTTCCATACTAACAGTCAGTATAGGGGGAAAAAAGGCAATAAGGAAAATATCAAGAATTTCTTTAAATTAAAGAAAAAGTCTGAAGCAACTACTGATTGTAAACGCAAAATCCCAATTAAATCCATTACAAAATGGAAACAAAACCAGAATTTTCTATCAAAACCCTAAAGCCCGAAGGTGAATGAATGAAAGGGAACTAAGCCTGACAGGTTATCGGAGGACACCACGGTAACCTGGAGACAGAGCTCACTTTGTGGAAAAGTGGCAGCTAGAAGTGGAAGTGACAAGTGCACTAATGAGTAACTAAGGTTTACCTGACACACAGAGAGGCAGAGCAGTGGTGATCTTTCTAGGTGAAAGGACAGGAGAACCATGTAGTCCAGCGAAAGCAAAAGAGACAAGAGACAAGGCTCTTGGCAGCCAGAATGTTTACAAATGAATTTAAAAACGTGTGTGAAACCGTAAAACAAGCTGTGTTAGACTATATCAGAGGAGTGCAAGAGCTACACAAGGGCAGGTTGCCACCCAAAGTGAAAGCAACATGTGCTGCTTTTTAAAAAGACTTTTTTTTTTCTATTTTCTTTCTTTTTTTTTTTCCAGTTCCGGAGAGGCCGTAACAACAAGAGATATTTGGCAACCAAGCTCCCAAGACTTAAAACTTTGAATTTCTTGTCTGTCAGGTTTTTTTCCCCCTCTTCATAATCTCTCTCTCTCTCTTTAAATTAAAAAGTAACACAGTTTCATTGTAGAAAGTTTGGGGAATACAGAAGAACTTGAAGGAGAAATCAAAAATCACTCACCAGATGACCACTGTTGTGTTCAAGAATGGGCCAATTTCTTGTAGGTAGAGAACAGCCCAACGAGCAGGTCAGAGGCTCTCCTGCCCTAGGAAGCCAGACAATGTTTATTATCGGAGATTTGTCATTTTTATTTTTTATTTATTTCCCACTAGAAGTTCCATGAAAGGGGAAATTTTGTCCCTGTAGTTCACTGCTATATCCTGGTGCCTGGCACATAATAGACACTCAAGAAATATTTGTTGAATTAGCAATTTTTCCACGTTTACTAACAAAGATTAGCTGCTACTTTTAGTTCTTTGCCCTCTTATAATTAAAACATTTTAATTCCTTTTCAAGTTCCATTCATGACTGTTCTCCTTTATCAGAACAATGTAGACATTAAATTAAAATGTCTGTTGAAATTAGGAAAATGTCAAATGTAAACAAAATCTTCATGATTTATATTAATACCACATTGTATTTCTTCTGTGGTGCCTCCTTGTGTATTCCCCCTGAATATTTGAGAAAATACTTCCATTCCTTATGTTAATCTCTTGCTCACATAGCTTACTGAATAGAACTTGAAAATCAATTAACACCTAGGGCATTGCAGCACATGTCTCCTTAAAAACCATGATTTCTTTTTAAAATTTAAGCTGGGTTACTAATTATTTTCCCCCAAATTCAGAACTTGCCTTTGTTGAATGAAAAGTGATCTAGGAGATCCCATGATGCTTAGAAGTTCAGTGAGGGCAGTAAAGAATATTGAATCTTCTTGTTGTAAAAATTTTCAGGGAGGGCAGATGGAATTGCTAAAGCTTGAAATATGTCCAAAATTCTGTAGTCAATATTCCTACTCTTGGAATTAAAACAAGACCCTTGGAATCTTCCATCATCAGAGATAGCCAGGGCCCCTTCAATCATCCCAAACCAACCAAGGCCTCAGGGACTATGAACAGTTTTTTTTTTGGGGGGGGGGATAATATCACATAGTTAAGGGTGTGGTTCACATAACTGGGAAGTCTAAAGGTAGAACTAATGGGCGAGGCCAAGTCCACAGGTTAGATAATGTCAGGGTCCTCTCTCTGAGCACCCACGTGATCAATTCTCAGAGGACCAGTTGGTCCTGGATCATGAACAGTGACCAAAGGAGAAGATATTTGAGTTGGGAGGGCACAGACAATGCTGGGGCCACGTACTCAACCATGTAAAGAGGGAAGTGGGATCAACTTTATTCAAGCAAGAAAAGTGGAATCTGTCACCACGTGGAGTGGCAGAGGGTATTGGTGATATGTTGAAATTTATCTGAGCCTGTGCTCCTGGAACACAATCCTCCTCAAACACACACCCACTCACCCCTTGTGTTCCAAGAAATGGCTTCCTGCAAAGAACCACCCTTCCCCAAATGGCTTAAATAAGACTCTTGACCATCTTGTCTACCTATGACAAGACACAGGCACTATAAATTTCCATTCTTTGTCTTATAAATCATTAAACCATTTACCCCAGTGACCAAGCTGGACAAATGGCCACTAACTTGATTTGAGTAATCTTTAGTCAGATTTCTCTCCTTCCCTCTGAATTTGGTCCCTGAACTTGGCCTACCTTTGACCTGCCTGACCTGAGATGCTTGCAAGTCTTATGCCCTATGATTAGAGCACTCCCCCTATTGCAACAGCCCCCCTCCCTTCCTTGCAGTAATCCTTCTGAGCAAAGTCTTTCCTTACCTCACCCCAGATTTGTTTTTCACTCGACATTGGCCAGACAAAACAATAGATGTTTACCACAAACACTGTTGTCCAATGTGCTGGGTCTTTTTTTTTTTTTTTTTAAGATTTTGTTCATTTATTCATGAAAGACATAGAGAGGCAGAGACACAGGCAGAGGAAGAAGCAGGCAGGAAGCCCAATGTAGGACTCGATCCCAGGACCCTGGGATCACACCCTGAGCCAAAGGCAGATGCTCAACCACTGAGCCACCCAGGTGCCCCAACATCTGCTGGGTCTTAAAAGGATGAAAATTAATCACGCCAACCCTTTCCATCCTCAGTTCTTAACCAGTGGAGAAGTAGAAAGAAAAGCCAGAATCAAAAAAAGAAAAGAAAGAAAGAAAGAAAGAAAGAAAGAAAGAAAGGCCAGAATCAGGCAGGTAAGAGTTCACAACGTCAGCTTCATCAAGGGATAAATGGATAAAGAAAATGTAATCACACGCAATGGAATATTATTTGGCCTGAAAAAGGAAGGAAACTCTAACACATGTTACCACACGAATGAACCCTGAAGAGAGGCTAAGTGAAATGAGGTGGTCACAAAAAGATACTGTCTGATGCCACTTACCTGAGCTACCTAGAGTAATCACGTTCAGAGACACAGAAAGTAGAACAGGTTGCCAGGATCTGGGAGAAGGGGGAAATAGAGTTGTTGACGAACAGATGGACGGTGTCAGTTTGAAAAACAAACAAAAAAAAAGTTGTGGAGATTCTTTGCATGACAACGTGAATATAATTAACAATACCAAATTGTATACTTAGGAATGGTTTAGATGGTATATTTCGTGTTTTGTGCTTTTTCCCATAATAAAAAATAATTTTTACACAAGTCAGCTTCTTTACCACTGAAGCTGACTGGAGACGGAGATGTTGATTTGTGCTCAAATGAGCTTACTAATGCTTTGCAGATTTCTTTTTTTTTTCTAAAGATTTTATTTATTTATTCATGAAAGACACAGAGAGAGAGAGAGAGAGGCAGCGATGTGGGACTCCATCCTGATCCCAGGATTCCAGGATAAGGCCCTGGGCCGAAGGCAGGCACTAAATCGCTGAACCACCCAGGGATCCCCCAACTTTGCAGATTTCAAATAAATTTCTTCAAACTTCAGACCTTCTTACAGGACAGGACCTACTGTAGTAAGATTACCACAAGGTCAGTCTTTAAGGGCAGGCCATTCTGAAAGAAGGGCTGAGTGACACGTTGGTACTTCATTCTCTCTCTTACCAAGGAAAGTGCTTTCTCCCCAAGGTGAGAGTGACCAAGGAGGAGAGGCCTGAGTGCTCCCAAGTCATCCCCACTGGGAAGCGGACAGATTTCAGGGGATAATCATTTACTCCTAAACAATCTGTTAGGAGAAAAACACATTAGAATGTAGGGAAGGAAGGAATATGAGAAGCAGCAAAGTTTTTCATATTTTTGTTGTTAGGATAACAGCAACAGAATGGTCTTTCTTTCTCAAAACAATTTTATTGGTGTGCCTTTTTAAAAATATAATTTTTCTAACACTGGAAGTACCACATTAATGATAATTTGATACACTTAATTTATTAAGTGGCTGGAAGGGGGAAAATGAAAAGGATTATTAATGTACAGTTCTCATTTTATAATTATCTTTTTTTCTGAGACTATTTATTTATTCACGAGAGAGAGGTAGAGACATGGGCAGAAGGAGAAGCAGGCTCCCTGAGGGGAGCCCAATTGGGACTCGATCCCAGGACCATCTGAAGGCAGATGCTTAACTGCTGAGCCACCCAGGCATCCCTCATTTTATAATTATCTTAACTATTTTCTGGCTTTTTGTCCTTTAAGTTTCATTAAGTCCATTAGA
This sequence comes from Vulpes lagopus, assembly GCF_018345385.1. Taxonomy (NCBI): domain Eukaryota; kingdom Metazoa; phylum Chordata; class Mammalia; order Carnivora; family Canidae; genus Vulpes; species Vulpes lagopus. Next base: position 100,990,777 of record NC_054831.1, on the reverse strand, counting down.
CATATTGGACTGGCTACACATTTTTAAAAATTGTACAATTAAATGCACTATAGGGCCGGGATATCTCTGTCTTTCCAACATCTCTATGGAGAAAGCAGAGCAGATTTCATTTCTCCAGGTTATTAGATGAAAAAAAATAAGTCTATTATGTTAAATTAAATGCTTGGGATTATATATCCACAGAATGAAATAGCTGATTTAAAACTCTCTTCGTTTCTTCCTTTGCTTTCCCAAACAAGTATATTTAAATATATACTTCTCAAAAAAATATATATATACTTCTCTCTTATTAATTTATGGTAAAAGGATTATCTTTAAAAGTTACATGCAATCAGATTTAAAAGAGAAAAAACTTACACTAAATGTAAATTATACCTCAATTTAAAAACTTACAAAACTTTAAACAAGTTTGGTGAAAAAAATTCCTCTGTAGGAACTTTAGACAAATAAAGGAGTGCATTGAAAATCACCTGTGATATGACACTTTGAATTAATAGTACAGAGTGAAACACTTTGCATCTTTAAAAAAAGATAGATACTATTATGTCAAAAAAATGTATATCCTTTATCAACCGAAAGCACATTTGGTTTGAATAATTTCTACATCCTCAGAGACATTCTCTCTCTAAGGAATCAATCCATTTAGGAAATTACTTCCTAGAACTTGTACTAAAAAATGAAGAGGACTTATCTATTACATTTGCGTTGAGGGGAAAATGGTGCGCTTTAGATAAAACATTGCAGTGACCAAAATACCTCCCATCTGTCAACTTTATATTCCTCTCATTTAGTTTCACGTCATGCACTTTGGCAGGATTCATGGGAGGAAAGCAGACAAGAACCTATTTTTACCATTGCTGAAAGCATGCCAATTTGGCAAGGGTGTGGGACAATGGGCAGTCTCATACGCAGTAAGAGTATAAATTGGTTCCGCCTTTCTGGAAGGTAATTTGGCAATATAAAGGATATCAAAATTTTAAATATGCATATCATTTGGCTTAGAAATTCAACTTCTGGGAATTTATCCCAGTGAACGAATTGAACAAATATGTAAAGATACACATGAAAGATTGTTTACAATAAGGATAAGTTAGAAACCACCTCAATCTTTTATTGTAGACTGATTAAATACTTTATGTCTATTCAGTGGAGTACCTTATGGTACTTTAGAATGATCATATATACTTGGGTTTATTGCTAAGTAAAAGTTATAGAATAGCATGTATAGTCTGGGTTGTGAAAATATTTCTACACGCATAGGAAAAATCCTAGAAGGATAGACAGTAAAATAATGTTGTTACCTCTGAATTGTGCAGTTTCAAGTGATTTTTTTTTACTTTTTTATTCCTTTTATTTTTTGAAACTATGTCACAAGCCTGTATCATTTCTTTAGTCCTAAAACACATGTGTTTCAGCTTGAAAAAATTTAAAACATGCCAACCTAAACAATTGTTTCAGGAGAAAGTATATGCGAATCACATATCTGCTAAGGGACTAATATCCAGAATATATAAAGAACCTCTACAATTCAACAACAAACCCACAAACAACCCAATTAAAAAATGGGCAAAGGATTTGAGCAGGTATTTCTCCAAGGATGATATGTAAATGAGCAATAAGCACATTAAAAAAATGCTCAAAATCACTAAATCATTAGGGGAAATGCAAATCATACCCACAATGAGATACCACTTCACACCAATTAGAATGACTAGTATAAAACAACAACAACAAATAACAAGTGGCAGGCATGTAAAAAAACTGGAACACTTCTGCTTTGCTGGTGGGAATGTTGCTGTGGAAAACAGTACAGTGATTTCTCAAAAAATTAAATGGAATTGCTATGTAATTTAGCAATTCTACTTCCAGATAGATACCCAAAAGAATGGAAAGCCTGGACTTGAACAGAATATTTGCACACTAAAGTTCATAGTATTAGTCACTATAACCAAAAGGTGGAAACCACCCAAATGTTTGTAGACAGAATGATGGGATAATCAAAATCACACGCACACATACAATGGGTTGTTATTCAGCCTTAAAAAGGAAAGAAGTTCTAATACATGCTACAGTGTGGATGAACCTTGAGGACATTATGCTAAATAATACAAGCCCAACAGAAAAGGACAAATTCTGTGTATTTCCACTTACCTGAGCAATGTGGAGCAGTGAAATTCATAGAAAATTTCCAGGGGGTGGGGGAGGTGGAATGAGTTGTTGTTTAATGCATACAATGGGGATGGTTGTACAACAATGTGAATGTACTTCATGCTACTGAACTGTACACTAAAGTTTATGTTATAGATTGTTTTACCCCAATAAAAACGTTTTTTTTCCCCTACCTAGCGCTATCTTCTCTCATGACTAAGGAAGATCTAACTTGTCAGAAAAATATCTGTAGGCTTTGGAAAACAGAAAACTCAATTCATTTCCCTTAGCCAGGCTTGGCCTACATTGGAAGGTATAAGTGACATTAATCCAAATTAATAGGGATTGAGTTAATCCTCGTCATTTCCCTCAATCCAATTAGGTTTATTTATATGTGACCCTTATTTCTTCAGCTCAGACCAGATACCTGAAAGACACGGGGAGATTGTGGGTAATCACGGGCAGATGTTTACTCCAGACATGTCAGCTCTTTGAGCCCACCCGAGATAGTCTGGCTTCTCAGTGATTACAGCTCTTCAGGGTGTCAGAAGTAGTCTGGGTCTAAGCACTTTTTAATCTCCATGGGGGACTGAGCTGGTAGGGGCCACTACTGCTGTGACCCTAGTCTTGGCTTAGACTCTCTCAGGCATTTTTGACCACCTCAGCTCCTGACCTCAAAAGGAGCATGTACCCCCGTCTTCGACCTGATGGTACATTTCTGCCCTTTTCTGGGACCGTCTGTCCAGAGGTGGGGGCAGCTTTCCACTCAGCTGATGGAAGAAGTTTATTCTGGTGGAGGCCTCTCCATGCCCAAGTCCCCACTGCTATTCCTCTTGGTGGTCATGGTGGCCCTAGGGTGGGCAGACAGGATCTAGGCTAGGACTGGGTGAGGGGAGGAGGTTGGGATCACCCTGGACCTGGGCTGGTGCAGGGGGGGTGGGGGGAGCTGCAGCCTCTGCTCAGACTTCAGCAGGCGAGCAGCTCCCCAGCTCTCCTTAGGAACCCCCGTGACAGCATCCCCATAAGTCATCTACCTTACAGTAGCTTCCATTCTGTGGCGATTGTCCCTTCCTCATCCAGAGACAAATAAAACAAAAGCAAACACTGGCACCCCCCCCCCCCATTTCACTATCCAAAACCCCAGGCTTGGGGCACCTGGGTGGCTCAGGTCCTTATCTCAGGGTCCTGAGATGGAGCCTGCCTGGGGTTCTCTCTCACTCTCTCAAATAAATAAAACAAAATAAAATCTTAAAAAGAAAGAACAAACAAAAACTCACTCTTAGTTAATATCACCTCATCTAGAAAGAGTCGAGAAGGGTATGGTCTCTGTTGTTCTATGCAGGGGGGGCCACACTATACTGGCCATATTTTTAACCCACTCCCCGCTGGAGGTGGAGCCCGGAGAACCTCTGCCAACAGGACTCGCGGCCTGCCCTGTACCTCCTCCTTCCTTGGATCCATCACTGCTTGGATTTTCAAGGCCAGAGCACATGGGCTCACAGGACGTTAGAGCTAAAAGAGACGTTGAAAAACAGCTAGTCTAGTTGCTTTAGCTTTTGATGAAGTTCAAGGACATTAAGTGATCTGGCCAAGAACACAGCTATTAGGTATAGAAATTTCCACCACTAAGTCTAGAGATAATTAAGATCTCTCACTTGTTGCTGTTTGTTTTCAGTCACTGGCTTAAGTATTATGAAGGGAGAATTGAGAAGAGGGGGAAAAATCTCAAATTAGTCATTCTTGGTAGTTTCTCACAACCTGGATGCGAGGTTTTTGTGGTGAAGGAAGTTGAAATTCATGACTAAAATGAGTAATTTTTTAAAAAGTCAATATTTGCTTAACATTCTCCTGTTCTCACGGATATTTCAGAGCTTACAGGATTCAGCATACAGCACCATTAGCTGCAGGCATAGAATGCTTAAGAACTGTGGATAATACAACAAAACAGCCAGTTGAAAAATAATTTTATTTCTGAAAATAATCAAAGTTATAAAGCTAGGCATGTACACACACACACACACACACACACACACACACACACACAAAGCATGCTTTTGATTTCAGCTTTGGAAGATTGGGTCAGATTTGCTTTTAGAAAAGGCCCTGTTCTTTGTGACTGAGCCACTTATAATTAATTGGAATTGTCTTTCTAACCATCTTTTGCAGTTTATACCAAGACTTGCATGCTTGATGTTCTGCTGGTGGACGTATGAAGTTGGTGAGATGGGGAAGGTTTAAGATCTACCCATCAAGGTTGGGCCACCAGATAGAAGTAGCCGCCAAAGTGGACTCCAGAAGCCTAGCCGGTTGGGACAGGAAGAGCTACTGATGCTGTGTTCAAAGGACAACAAGCATTTCAATTCCAAAAGTGAGGACCACTGGGCTTCCAATAAAGCAGGTCGGGCACAGTTGTGGAAAATTCAGGAGGTACCTATCACTCAGGACTCAGTCTAAAGGGTGAAGTAAGGGCAAGGGTTAGAAGGATAGGGAAGGGCATAAGTTTGGGATAATTCAGATACAGAGATCAATACAAAGCTGATCTTACCATAGGCAGGGAGAGGGAGGAGATGGGAGATGGTAACACGACCATAATGGTTCAGGGTTCATCCATTCAGACCCAGTTAAGAACATGAATAGTTGGGAACTAATTAGCCCCAGGTGTTATCATCAGGACAATAATAGTTGGAAGAAGAGTTTTCATCACTCCTACATGCTTTTTTTTTTTTTTTTTAAGATTTTGTTGATTTACTCATGAAAGACAGAGAGAGAGAGAGAGAGAGAGAGAGAGAGAGAGAGAGAGATAGGCAGACACAGGAAGAGGGAGAAGCAGGCTCCATGCAGGAAGCCTGACGTGGGACTCGATCCTGGGTCTCCAGGATCACGCCCTGGGCCGAAGGCAGGCGTTAAACCGCTGAGCCACCCAGAGATCCCCTCCTACATGCTTTTCATTTATATCTCACACACACACACACACACACACACACACACACACACACACACACACAGGAAGAGAGACGGAGACAGAGACGGAGATAGAGATTTATTGCAAGGAATTGGCTTATGTGATTGTGGGGGCTAGCTGTGCAAGACCAGAATCTGCAGGGCAAACCATCAGGAAGGGCAGGCTGCAAACTCTCAGGAAGGAGCTGACACTTGAGTCAACAGGCAGCATTTCTTCTTCCTTTGGAAAAAACTCAATTCTGTTCTTAGGCCTTCCCACGGATTGGTTCAGGCTCACCCCAATTATGGAAGATATCTCCTTTCCTTAACGTCAAGTAACTATAGATGTTTATCACATCTACAAAATACCTTTGCAGCAACACCCAGATCAGTGTTTGATTGAATAACTAGGTACTTTAGAGCCTAGTCAAGTGGACAAATAAAACTGACCATTACACCAGTTTGGTAGCATTGAATTTGCATTACACCCTGCTTCCCAGAGGGAGACAAATGCATTCCACTCATCTATATGATTATCATTCCTAACATATAAAAATATGGGAGAGATAAAACCAAAAGCGTATTGCCTGTCTTGAAGATTTATATATCTGAAAACAACCGAGACTGAGCCTTCTTGGTGAAGAACTCGGCGGGGCCAGTTGTGGAAACTAGGTAGGGCAGAGATTAGGGGAGGTAGTACAACCTCATAAAAACAAGATGGACTTTGGAATCAGACACACCTGGGTATGAATTATAGTTTCACTACTCTGCAAATGCTGACTTTAAGCAAATTGCTATATGGAAAAAAATCCATTTCTTGAGATATAATTTATATATAATTTAAGTGAGTTTTAACACTTTTACAAACGTGTAAGCATACACACGATCAAGATATAAAAGAAGTTCCCTGTACCTCTGTGCAGTCAACTGCCCCTGATTGCTAGCCCAAAGCAACCGCTGACCTGTGTTCTCTATTTATCAATTCATTCATTTTCAATTAATATTTATTGAGCGCTTACTATGTGTCAGGCATAGTTCTGGGCGCTGGAATATACTAGTGAATAAACCAGGTAAAAGTAGCAGCCGTTATGTAGGGGGAAACAGAAAGCAAACAAGAATACATAAGGAAAATATAGGTGGGTCATATGGTGGTAACTTCTCCAGACGAGAATGTAAAATGTTACTGGGGAGAACCAGGGTGGGGGTGGGGGTGAGGCACATGTTGCTCTTTTCAGTGGGGTGGTCAGGGATCCCATCACTGGGAAGGTGATGTTTGAACAAATTGCTGATGGAAGTGAGGGCATAAACAATGTGGGTATTAGGACAAGAATGGTCTAGGTAGAAAGAATAGCAGGTGCAATGGTCCAATGGTGAGTGCTGCTGGAATGTTTAAGAAACTGCACAGAACTCAGTGTGTTTGCAGTGGAAGGGACAGAGATGGAAAGCAGAAAAAAGTAGAAGAGGTCCAGCTAGGATAAGGCCCGTAGTTCACTTTGACTTTTTACCTTAGTGTAATTAGGAGCCACTGCAGGGTTTTGAGTAGAGGAGTTGACATATTTAAAAGGATCTGGCTGCTGTGTTGGGAATTGACCGCAGAGGCCAAGTGCAGAATTAGTGTAAAGTGCCTGGTACAGAGCAGATGTTCAATAACTTTTAGCTATTTGGAGCTTATTGATTTCTTAGCACAAGTGAGGCTGTGACCTCTTTTTGTTTCTTTGTTTTTGTATAGTGCAAATACAAATCCATTCCTTTACCCAACAAATATTTGTGTAACATGACTATATTGGGTGCTGGGGAATGTAGAGTTAAATGTTGAGTTAATGCTGGGGAATGTTGAGTTAAATGTTAAGTCAAAAAAAGCTAAGATTGCTACAAATTCATAGAAACAGAAAGCAGAATGGTACCAGGATGGGGGAGGAGAAAATAGAAAGCTGTTTTTAATGTGTACAGTTTCAGTTTCGCAAGATGAAAATGCCTGGAAATCTATTGCACAACAATGTGAATATACTTTACTGAACGGTACACTCGAAAATGGTTAAGATGGTAAATTTTACATTCTGTGCTTTTTCTTTAACCACATTTTTTTTTTATTTAAAAAAAAGATTTAAAGCTTTTTAAGGGATCCCTGGGTGGCACAGTGTTTTGGTGCCTGCCTTTGGCCCAGGGCGCGATCCTGGAGACCCGGGATCGAATCCCACGTCGGGCTCCCAGTGCATGGAGCCTGCTTCTCCCTCTGCCTATGTCTCTGCCTCTCTCTCTCTCTGTGTGTGACTATCATAAATAAAAAAAAAAAAATAAAAAAAAAACTTTTTAAAAAGCAAAAAAAGAGAGAGAGAGAGAGAGAAAAGACTATTGTTAGGGGGGTTAATCAGCGAATTAACAACAGAAATGTTAGGTAGGAATAAGTAGCTACGATGAAAAAAATAGTGGTAATGTAGTGTGATTGGGGGGCTCCTTTAAATTAAAAAAAACTAAGACCAGTCAAAAAAGAAAGCATGACCCTATTTATGTAAAGGAGTATTTAGGTGTCTGCTGCCTGACTAGGCCTTAGTCACTTACAAGCAAAATCCCAAACAATATGAGTAAGTCTTGCATCTTGGGGCATGTGGGTGGCTCAGTCCGTTAAGCCCTGACTCTTGATTTGGGCTCAAGTCATGATCTCAGGGTTGTGAGACTGAGCCCCACATCAAGCCCTATTTCGGGCTCCACACTTGGTGCAGAGTCAGCTTGGGATTTTCTCCCTCTGCCTCTGCCCCACCTGGAGCATGTGCTGTCTCTCTAAAATAAATAAATAAATCTTAAAAAAAAAAAAAAGTCTTACTTCTTTATCCCCTAGAATGTGGAATCAATTATATAGTTAAAATGCTATTTTTCTGTCTTACTAAAAATAGATGTGTACATAGGTGTGTATAACTTACATACGGGTATGTGTGTACATATAATATACATACACACATTGGCACATACATGCATATGCTTGTATGTGTACATGCCACATTAAACAGATGTGTCTGGTTGCTTATCCAGCTTATTCAGCATCCAGGTAATAGAATACCTTCATTTCATTTGTATACTTTTCTGTATAGTATTAATTTTTAAAGTAATAAGCATGTAGCATTTTCCCTAAAACAATAAAGCTATTTTAAAAATTAAAACTACAACACAGTATAGCTCTGGTGTATGAGTTGATAAATGTGAAGTGCTTGGAACACGTCTGGAATGAGTCAGTGCTGATAAGTCAGTGTTGATTAACTCTGCTTGTTACTGTGTCACCTGTTAGGCCCTGCTCCAAGTTCTCTACATGTATTTTCTCCCTTAACCCTGACGGATACAACAGATCCTGAGATACAGACGCATTATGACAAAGATTCCACAATTTTTAAGTAGGGAGACTATATTCAGACAAATGTCTTTTAACTCCTTTTTTTTTTTTTTTAACTCTTTTAACATAAATGGTTATTCAAGATGCCTCAACCCTGTACTCATGGAAAAACTCTTTGCTGAGGACATTCTCAACTGATACCATAAACACATAAGTGCTTTATGTGATTCAAAAGAATGATGTATACATTCTCATAAGGTTTCTGAAGTATCATTTAAAATAAGTGAGTCAAATAACTAGTCTAAGGCATACATAATTCACACAGAGAACTAAAATTTGCATCTTAACATGAGAGCAAAATTATTGATAATAGAGCCCACTTGCCCTTGAATAAGCAATTTAAGAGTTTACAAAGCACATCCACATATGTTGGCTCATCTTGAGCTCCCAAACCATTCGGTGAGGTGGTAGGGCAGGCCAGACATGGCCGAGGAAGCTGAATCATGGATGTAGCTTCAGTTAGAATGTCTGGCCACAAGTAATAAAGCCCAGTTCTAATTGGATTAAAACACAGAGCTATCCTGGCTCACTTACTTGGATGCCCAGAGGTGAGGTGGTCTTCAGACTTGACATAATCTAGCTTCACTTCTTTGTAATACTGTTGGTTCTGCCCTTCATGAAGTGTTGGCTTCATCTTGAGACTCATATAGTCCTGGGCCTCAACGATACACATGACAATGCCAGAGGAGAATCCATTTCTTTCTGTCCCTTTATCTTGAAAACTAGGAAGCCATCCTCAGAAATCCTTAGCAAATTTCCCTCATTTATCATTGGCCTGGAGAATTCATATGCCCATTCATGAGTCAATTATTGGCAAGGGCCATGGGATTACCCTTAGACAAATCAAGATACTTGAGAATCTGGGCTCTGTTAAGAAAGAGGAAGAAAGGGGAATGGTAATGAGCACTGGTTGAGTACTACAACCTGGGAAAGAGGAGTCAGGAGTCAAATCCAAAACTCTCTCAGGTTAAGTCCTGTGGCCGTGAGAGTACCACTGAGGCCATGGGAGCAGGACTCAGGTCCTTGCACTCTCATGTGTTTCTTATAACAACCTAAACTTGAGTTTCATTGGATTAGAATACTCATTTTTGGCTTTTGTGAGGACACCCAAGAGGTATCCTTAAAATGTTTGTGGGAATTAGCTATGCCTGGATTTTGCAAGACTGAGGTTGGATGGACGACAAAAAATTGGCTTTGAAAGCCACCTTTTGAAAATTCCTCTTTTTTTCAATTAAAAACATTTTAAGGAATAAAAAACAAAGTTTTTAAAAACATTAACATCATGCTATATTTGCACTAAATTTTTAAAAAAGATTTGAGAAAGAGAGAATCTGAGTGGGGGTGGGGAGGTGCAGAGGGAGAGGGAGAGAAAGAATCTCAAGCAGACTCTGCACTGAGCAGAGTCCGATGGAGGGCTCCATTCCAGGATCCGGAGATCGTGACCTGAGCCAAAACAAGGGCTAGACGCTAAACCAAGTGAGCCACCCAGGTGTCCCTGGATTCTATTTTTAAAGAAAAAACTATTGCAGTTATAGTTGAAGCACCCTGAGCATATCTCCCAGATTCCATTCTTTTATTCTTCCCTCACCAGAGGAAATCATATTCTGATTTTGGTGTCCATTTTCATGTGGATGTTTTTGTACCTTTAATACTATGCATAGATCTAAGATACATAATATTAAATAAACACACACACTTTGCATAAACACTAGCCTGAACATATCCTTCTGCAATGGGACTTTTCATTCAATATTTTTTTAAGTGATACCTATATTGACATATGCAGCTTTAGTTCGCTCATCCTGATGGCAATATAGCCTATTATTCAAATATACCCCAGGGTATTATCCACTCTTCTGTTGATGGATATTTTCATTATTTTGCAATTCCAAACAAAGCTATTGTGAGCATTCTAGTAGATATTTCATGATACACATTCAGAAGAGTTTGTTCGGTCCACATCTTGGAGTGGAATTATTGGTCATGTTCATCTTCAGCCTTAATAGATCTTGTCATATTGCTGCCTGTCTGATGGCTGTGATGTGGAATTACATTGTTGATTTCAGAAGCATAGTAATTTCTTTTTTCCCTTCTGTTTCCTATGCATTTGAGACCCTCCAGTTTCTTACACTTACCCCATTTTCTAGATTGGAAATTTGTTTTCTTCCCCTCATCATGGAAAACTGCAGTGCTTATTATGAGTCTCTTCATCTTGATAGGTCTTATTTAAGTTAGCCTGCTTTTTCCTTTGAAATTTATTTTTTTGTTTATTGGACACAGTGAAGTGGCAACGAGAGAAAAGAAGTAAAAACACATATCCACTTTCTCATATCCACATGTCACTTTCTCTTCAAAGTGTTGAGATAAAATAATTTTTCTTAGTAATTTCTTGCTTATTTGACGAAATATGTGATCACAGTGTGATCAGAATTTGTGTATTTTGTACAGAGAATGGAATAAGTATATCCCTCTTTCTTCTCACTAGAGAAATCCCTAAATCAGAAGGTTTAGGAATAGCACTGATAACCAATTAGTTTAATTAATATTTGACAACTCTGTTTAGCAGAATCCTTGGACTTGCACCCTGCGCATAGAGATGACACTTCTGAATGATGCCACTTTTGCATCCTAAAACACCTCTCTATTTTTACAGCGTCTCCTAAGAGATTCAGCTGCACTTGGATATGCTTACAGCAAGCTCCCTGAGGACTTTCCCTATGTTAAGGGGAAGCAGTAAGGTCAGTAAATAAAAATTTACACCCTACTGTCCTAGGAAATGCAAAGGCAACCCAATAAACAAACATGAGATCATATTTCCATTTTGGCTGAGGACAAGGGGAACATTTAATCCCAAGGAGAGTGAGAGAGAGAGACAAGAGGAAATTAAACACGCGCTAATTGAGACTGTGCTGTTTTCTCTTGCAGTTTGCTTTGCAAAATCCAGATGGGAAAGGAATAAGTATTTACTTCTCGTGCTTTCCACACTTACCTTTTAAGTGTCTTAGCATCAAAAGAAACACCCACCCTGAAGCTTCATTTTCTTTACCCAAAGAATGTGGTATAAGTGAGAATGTTGTATGAGAGGGAGGAGGTGCAGGGTGAGCTCTGGGGGCACAGAGAAGTATTCAAGATAAAAATGCTAAAAAGGATAATTTCCAAGATTTGAGACACACGTTTGATGGGGGAGAGTTATTTACGTTGGTTATGGGTTCCTAGAGAGTTGCCCCACACCATTTATCCTTTTGTTTATTGATTAGGCTGTTCAGAAATGTTAGAAATGGTTGTCAAGATTGTCAAACAGCTCCTTTTATTGCTTCCTCTAGAGTCGCAGGATGACAGCTAGATTCTTCTGGCATGCACAGTAAAGGTCAACTTTGGTAATGTTCCATTAAAACAAGACTACAAAAGTTTTTATAGGTAAGAGGTAATGAAGTTTTTAGGAATTTCCCTTTTTCTTTTTTAAGATTTTATTTTTAAGTAATCTCTACACCAAATGTGGGGCTCAAGCTCACAATCCTGAGATCAAGAGTCACACGTTCCGCCAACTGAGCCAGCCAGGAGCCTCTAGGAGTTTTCTTCTAACTTCGTTCATACCTTTTTATTATTAAAGTTAAGGAAGACCCGAAAATTTGTTGGAAGCAGTTAGATATTCTCTTATATTACTTTAAAAAATTACTTATCTTGAATTAAAATAATAATTTGTTAATCAAATATGTCTTGAAGCCAAACACTCTTTTCTCTTAAATATTCATGTCCTCCTCCCCTCGGAATTCTGCAGTTGTGCACAGCTGCCACTTGCTGCTGTCGGGTTCCCGTCCCTGCCTTCTGAAGCTGACCTGCCAGCAGTTGCCTTCTAATGGGCACCTTCAAAGTGCAGCCTTCACACCAGCCTGTCCTCACTGTCTTCCGTATCAGAAACCTCTGTGTTGCTAAGTGGCACTTTGGCTCACCCTTTCCCGGCTACGAAAACCCTTCCAGCTGCTAGTTCAGTGACCTTAACCTGGGAGAGCCAGTGTGTTCAGGGGGGGGAAAGAAGTATATCCTGAGCACATGATCCATTTTCTGATGTAATGACTTCATTTCTATTATCCCAGAGGAATGCAGCAGGCGTTCTGACATTGTGTCTGCTGGCCCCACGGACAACAGTGTGTTGTTGTACCAACACGCCCGGCTAAATTTGGATATGGTCCTGAGAATCTTATTAGGTAGAGAGAGGAACTAACTGGGTCTTTGTGGATGTTAACACAACTGCACGCCACCCTTATAAAAGAAGTTGGCTTTAGTTATAACTAGGGCAAAGTTAAAGTAGGATTCAAAATGTTTAATTAGGGCTCAGTGAATGTTTTTTCCACCTTAACCTGAACTTCAAGAGATAAAAGGTGAACCAGGTAGCACATTCTGGCTTTTGGGAACAAGTGTATAGCCTTACTTAAAACTTGGCTGACAAGCTATGAATGAGGCCAAATCTTTGAGAGCTCTTAAGCGTTCTGCAAACATTTTAAAACAGCATTTACTTACACGGGTGGTGGTATATAATTTACCCTGTTCTAGTCCTTCCAAACCTCTTATTCAGCATGCAGGCATTAGAATATTCACCGTAGTTAAAATGGGATGTTGTGAGAAAAGCCTTCCAAACACCCCGCCCCCCGCCCCGCCCATGAAAGAGCACCTTGACCTTTGTCCAAGGCCTCACCAGGGACGTTTTCTGCTTCAGATCTCTGTCATGTTCCTACTGGGATTTGGAGACATTCGCTTAAATCTTCCATTCACCTAATTAGTCTTTTGGGAGAAGGACAGATGAAAGAAAGGGAAGGCAGGAGAGAAAGTGATGCTTCACAGAGCTGGTTAGACCACAGGATGTAACTTATCTACTAAGGGATTAGTGCCATGAAAATCATTACAACAGAAGGACTGAGCTCTGTGAACTTGGAGGTTCTGTCTTTATTTAGATAAGTCACATTCAAACTAGTCCTATTTCCCTCCTTAACTAAGGCGGAATTAAAAAAAGGAAATGCAAAGTTGGGTCACCTTCCCAAATGGCTTCACAAAAATGTCCCTCATCAGAGGCCCCCCCCCCCCCCCAAAAGAAGAAATAAACTGGGGTATATAAGGGATTGATAGATAAAGTGTGAGAAATTTCTCTCTTGCCACCTGATTCCAGTTGGAAATTCACTGGCTGTGCTGCTGACTGAACAAAACAGAGGATAATAGCCTCTGGCTGAAGATTTTATAATTGAAGCTGAGGCAGAGTGGGCCATGTGCGTGTTCAGAACAGTGATTGCATTGTGAATTACAACACAAGTCCCACTTGTCAGTCACACAAATGTTTAAGACCATAGAAAGGCATCTGATTTGGGACAGGGATGACAAAATGGATCTTTTGGTTTTCCCCACTTAGCCCTGAATACAAAGGACTGACGACTGCTTTGTTCTGGGATAAAGTCTTACATTCCTTGTAGGACCTATCCAATCACTAATAGAGAAAGAAAATTCCTGTCTGGAATCACTCCTACCACTTTCCCAAAGAAGTAGACTTTAGTTCTCATCACCCGATGGGGGAAAGAAAGCCATATAAACAGTAACACACCAGATTTTGTTTTGTTTTGTTTGCTAATCATCATTTCCACTCATTTATCTTAACTGAATACCTCAACGTTAAACAATTGTACTAAACAGTACTGAGAGACATGGTTCTAATTTGATAATATTTGTCAATACTTAAAATGCTTCTACCCTTTGAACCAGGAACTGCACTTAAAGAATGTATTTAACAGAAAAACTGATAGCTGTGGAAAATGATATATTTTGAAGGGATAGTCTTGGCAGCATTGTTTGTAATGTCTGAAGAGTGAAAATGTCCTAAAAGCTCAACGACGGGAAATTGACTAAATAAATCACAGTACATTTACACTTCACACTTCTAAGGTCCAGTTCCAGTCCTTGTCACCAAACTTGGAACTCTCAAGTTTTTTATTCTTTCACTGATCTGCTTAATTAATTGCCATCCCTTGTGTCACAAGTTATAAATAACAGGCAATAAGGGATTGAAGAGTTGGGTGCTTTTCTTCAGCTGTTAGCAGTAGTAATGGAAAATTAACACTGGTGGGAAAAGGAAATAAGGATCTTGACTCATTCTGGACCATCTCTAAACATCTCAATGGTCATCTTAATTAACAGCATGTTTTCTGGATTTATAGGATGTACCAATGCTTCCTGGGTATATTATACTTATCAGGCCAAGGGGAGTCCCATGTCAGTTCTTAAGGGCTAAGGTTTATATCCATTTTTTCCTTTTTTTAGTTTTTAGGTAGGTTCCATGTCCAGCATGGAGCCCAATGTGGGGCTTGAACTCATGACCCTGAGATTAAGACTTGAGCTGAGATCAAGAGTCAGATGCTTAACCGATTGAGCCACCTAGGCGTCCTGGCATATAACCATTTAAACACAACACATAGATATGGTTAAAGTGAATATTCTAGTCTTACTTGTAAATCCTTTAATCACAGGATGTAAGAAAATCCTAGGTGTAACAGATGGAAAAGCACCATTTAGTCTGATTGCTGACAGGCTGAAAAGAAAAAAATCAATCATTTTATTAGAAATAAGTCTGTGCTGAAAGGTGGCATGATAATCATAAAATTTAGTGGCACAAACATTGAATTGTAAAATGGAGCCAACTAGTGTCAAGAAAAACAACAAGAAGGCTTTTTAAACATACTTTCTTCTAGAATTTTTCTCAATGTATTATAAGCCTATTTATCTTACTCACTACATTTGAGTCCCTGGAACTCAGAATTTTTTGTCATTTTTTTGTATCCTCAAGAGCCAAGCACAGTGCCTGAAACATAATGGGTATTTTATAGTCTTCAAAATGAATTAAAAAACAATAGTTTGAAAGCAAATTGTTTAAGATCATCCTTAAATTTTTCTGATTAATGCTAGAGGTCCTTTTCCCAGAAAAATACACTTATCCATGCACACAAACTTTCAACAGAATTTCTGGGCAATCATGGATGCCTGCTTTCTCTTTTCTTTTCATACATTTTCTAGGGAACCAGAGATTCTAGATTAAGAAATTCCTAGATTTTTTTTTTTAAGATTTTATTTATTTATTCATGAGAGACACATAGGGAGGCAGAGACACAGGCAGAGGGAGAAGCAGGCTCGCTGCAGGAAGCTGGATGCAGGATTCGATCCTGGGTCTCCAGGATCATGCCCTGGGCTGAAGGCAGACGCTAAACTCCTGAGCCACCCAGGGATCCCCAAGAAATTCCTAGATTTAGAGTATATAATCACAGAGAGAAGTGGAGGAATCTTTAGAAATATTTCCTATTCCTCAATTTTTCTTTTACAAAAAGCATGTTTTTTTTTTTCATCTACTTTACAGAGAAACTTTCAGTCCCTAAGGAAAAGGGCCTCTTTGAGGTACAAGGTGTGTAAAAAAAATTTTATCTATATAATTTTAGGTTAACTTAGATATTTTGCAGTTACCATAGTAAAATACAGCCTTATAGCAAAACATAAGTTTAAAGAGGTTTTTTTTTTTTTTTTTTTTTTTTTTTTTAGATTTACTTATTTTAGAGAAAGGGGCAGGGGGAGAAGATCCTGAAGCAGACTCCCTGCTGAGTGTGGAGCCTGATGGGACTCAATCCCAGGACCTTGAGACCATGACCTGTATGGAAATAAAGAGCTGATGCTCAAATGACAGAGCTGCTGAGGTGCCCCCAAGGAAGCTATGTTTATTTAACAAACATTTAGGGACTATTCACTATGAGTCATGGACTGTGGAGGGCAGGGACTAGAAACAATGACTCAAATCCTAATACGGTAGAGCACAGGCATCATAAACTGGGTACTTGAGTTAGATTTTTGCCTCTGCGTATGTGTGCTGAAGGTAGTGATGGGTGTAATGAGCAGAGAGCAACTATAAATTCCGTGAAAGGAAGAAAATGCAACTGCAAGAACCTTTGGTTTTATTATGGTCATATACAACTGTAGCCTCCCTTCCTGTTACCAGATGACCCACAAGGAGTCTGATTATAACCTCTGGGTAAGCACTGATTGATTATGGATGAGGAGTAAGGTAACGCTTGAACTACAAATGCTTAAACTCTACCTCTGTGGTATGAGCAGCTGCAACCACCTACATGCCATTTCTAAGACCAAGCATGTAAATGTTTCGTTCACCCGAGTGATGTTTTTCTAATATTATGTTTGTGGCATCTTAAAGCTTTGGGGAGACCTCAAAGCTGATCTGGCATGAATGTCTACTCAAAGGAGAAATGCCCTCTGGAACACTCCTGAAGCCACAGGCTTCGTCTGAATTCTCATTAACAGCAGAATGTATTTGCAGTCACCGATAATTATTAGAAACCACCTCCTCATAATTGAACTAAGACCTCCTTATATTTTCCAATCATTTCTCTGAGCTTTGACTTCTGGAGTAATGCAGCATAATCCTATTCTCTCTCCTTACCCTTAAGGATCTGAAAACAGCCATCATTTTGTATTTCTGAATTTATCTCCAGGCTGTACTTTCCTTTCTTCAATGTATTCCTCTTGAGAAATATTTTCACAGTCGTCACCTTCCTGTTCCTAGTCTTTCACACACTGTAATACTTGGCCAAAACCTGCTGAAAATGTGACACCTAGAACAGAACACGATATTCTAGCTCTGAGTGAGTATCTAGCACATCTGAGTCCAGAGGAATTCTTTTGATCTGGACACAACCTTCCACCAACACACTCTTCCAAGCTTTCATCCTTACCTCCTGTTCTCTCCCTAGGTATGCTGTGCTGTGGGCAAAAACATTTGGAATTTGGTCAAATAAAAAAGTCGTCTTTTTTTCTTGAGTACCACTATCAACTCAAGTTCCCCTTTCATTTGCCTTGGCAATGGAATGTGTACAATTTTATCTTAAATTTGCCTCAGCACTGACATAATTGTACATCTTAATACATCATATTTAACCACTGCAGATCTGCTATCTGTAAATTTGATAATACCTTTTATGGAATTTCTTGTGTCTTCATTCAAAGGATTGGAAATTGGCTTCAGTTTAATGTGAATCATTATTCAACTCTCAGGTTGTTTCAATAGCCAGGAATCCACCTGGCTGACTACCCCTCTTGGCCACAAAGATTTCAAAAGAGATGTCGAGTACCTTGCTGGATTCAGTGAATATGGTACCTTTAAACCAGTCTAAGCCAAAATGTTTCCCCAATGACAAATCCTAGGGACATTTTATCACTGCTGTGAAATTTTAGGTGAGCTTCCAAGCTCTATGAAATAAGCAGCCAGGATGGGTGCCAGGTCATGTGAGTAGAAACAAGAGAACCTGTGTCATAGTCACCATTTCCCCTTTTCTGGTACATAAACAGTGGACCAGAGGCACTGGATCTATATTTTATTAGGAGAGGTAACTCTGAGGTAAATTCAGCCAAATAAAAACTCAAAAATCACTCACTAGAGAGGGATATGTGAGGGGTTCTGTTCATTACTGCAATTTTCAATATTTTTTTCAGATAAAATCTGAAAAGTCTTATTGTGGGTGTGTCAGAAAAAGGCTACAATGATCTAGTATTTATATTTTATAACCTTTACCCTTTGCCTTTGATAGAGTTGGTACTTAGGTGGATCTGTTGCCTGTGTAAATTTCTCCATTAAGGACAAATGAAAAAGTAAACTTTGGACACTGACCATTTTTCAAAGAAAATGAAAACATGTATTTTTTTTTTTTTGCTTTTATTCTCACCAAACATTCATAAGAGAAGGCATATTCAATTTCGAGGGGCTATCCAATTTCAGATGTGAGACACATAACTGTAATAATGTTGTGCCGAGGGAAGAAAGAAGCCTTGGTCATTGTATCTATTCAGATGAAATAGGTTTTCTCTTTAAACACTTTTAGGGGCTCAGTTAACCATGCCTAAACCCAATTTGGGGGATTAGTATTTTAATTCAATTCCTTCAGAGCATGAACAATTCTTCCTGTGCATGACAGCAAAGGAAAAAATGAAAAATAGTCATAAACAAACCAGCTGATCCACTGAGGATTACTATACAGATTAATTTATACAAAGGCTAAAGGCAAAATGAGAAAAGTAGGAAGTTAAGTCATTCCCTACTAGTTAAGGAAAGAACAAGTACAAAATCATATCAATTAAAAATTAAAAAAAAATATTTTCTCTATTTTAGTTTCTTACACAATGCAGTTTGTCAATTCTACAGAGCTACAGATAGTTACCTTTCATCCTACTAGCTTCAGAAAAGCAAGATATTCATGTATATAGCTCAGGTGGTAACTCTTCAAGATAATTTTTAGTTATTCATCTAGGTAACATGCAGCATTCCTACTAAAGGGAAAAAAGTCTATGTTAGGTAGCATAATATCATGCTTTTCTTTCTTTTCTCTGTAGTAACCCAAAATGGTCCTAAATCTCCTGGATCAACAATCAAGAGAGATTTTATTATATATTGCTCAGTTCACAAATCTGAAGTGTATGTTGGCCAATGACAATTTTTATAGTTTATCCACCATTCAGAATGCTTTACCAACACTCTATGCTCTGATCTGAAAAAAAAAAAAAAAAGAAAAAAAGAAAAAATAGATGAATGGCTATATTCAAAACCACCTAAAAAAATACTCCTTAGTTTTGAATTATGCTAAAGAATAAGTATTTGAATTTATTGCTATGCTTTGCTAGATTTTAAATATCAGATGTGGACTTTAGATAAAAAGAACTTCACAGCGCTTTTGCTTTCTTATGCATTTCAGTTTTAACGTTAAAGTATGAAAGAAATGTGAGCTTGTTCTCATGGATAATAATTTAACTTTATTGTCTGCAGCCTTTTTCACACCAAGTATTTGTTTTTCCATGTGAAATAAGATTTAAAATGATAAAGTTATTGTTAAGGAGACACACAGAAAGGCAATAGAAAAAGCTGAAGAGAGTTTTTGTCTGAAACTAGAAAACAGAACAGTCTGGGGGAAAAAGATAAGATATGAGAAAAGTACCAAAGGTTAAAAAAAACTAGTTTTGGGGAGAGAAGGGCCAGGCAATTGTCTCAGAGGGACGGTAAGATTTCATGTGCATGTTTAATATATGTGCTTGGCAATAATAATCTTAGAATTTTCTTCTGTGTCATTAGAGCTCTTAATTTTTCCCACTGTCTATAATTTTATTATGCAACATTATATGTATATATGTGTGTGTGTGTGTGTGTGTGTTTATGTAGCACAAAATCCATTTGTAATTTTGTACCTCCCAGCAAAGTCATACCTCAGATATGAAATGGAAAACAACTGGAAGACCTATCAGAGTACATTCAAGTTTGGATTTTTTAATTAAAAAAATTTTTTTTTATTATCCTGCTTTGGTTTCCTTATTGAGTAGACTCCTGGGGAAAAGTAAGTACAGTGAGTTTACTGGTCTGCTGTAGAAGTAGAATTTAGACTCATAGCAAAGAAAGTTAAAAAGAGATCCAAAGGTTCACTTAAAATAAAAATCACCAGACAAGATAGGCTATGAGGAGCCTCCTCCCTGTGGATGAGTTTTAGCACACACACACTTTGGAGCAGCTATCCGCAGATACTTCTGTCCAGAACCCACTCCTTTTCTGGAGTTTCTGAACTCTTTCTGCCCCACATCAGCTTTAGCTCTCTTCACTATGCTGCCATTTGTGATATGTTTACCTGCCACTTTGGATGAGATGGCAGCGAAGGAGGAAAAGTCCCTACTACTTATCAGAACATGAGAAGAGAAACAAATCCCTGGACTTGCTTTAGTGCTCTAATTGGCAAATATGCGAAAAGACTGACCATCTCACATGCTGAGGTGGAAATGAACCTCTAATATAAGATAAAAAATCCTCTAACACAAGATACAAAAGATAATATACATTAGGCCAGTTCAGTTAAAACTCATACTTTTTTTGGTACTCTCTGACAGGACTTTAGAAAAGATATACCCCAATGGCAGAAAGTAATTTAAGTATGGGAGAAAGTTAGAAACCATAATGCCTGAAATACAAAAATAAATGCATTACTGAGGCATATTCCCCTGGTGCTGAGGTATGTGGGCAAAGAGGTCACACTTTACTGTGAGACAGGGGGTCAAAGGTGATGCAGGGCTCTAAGAAAATATTTACCAGAGGAATGTGATGATTCATTTACCAGTCCAGAAATCCTAAGTACAAAACTTTAAGATATAAGAAGGATCAAATTATATAATGTATATGATTCAATTTAAAAATTCTTAGCCCTCTTATATTATCTAGATTACAGTAGTAAAAAATCAAATTACATTCATATGAAACTTTTATAAAAAGAAATCAAATCCATTTTTATGAAATTTTATAGTACAATTATTTTCTAATGGGTATTTTCTTAGGTCATGGTATTTATAATTCCATTTACATCTGCAAAATTTTTCAAATCGAAAAACAAAAGGCAGTCAATAGAAATCTAAACTTTCATTTGCAAAACTCCCTTCAGTTTTCAGGCCAGTAACACATAGTGATGTCAACTTCTCCTCCAGACATGGACTGCTACCAAAGATCTCCAGTTTAAGGAGCATGCAGGCCTCTACTCATTAGGAACGCTTTCTGGTTTGGCTCACGTTTCAAGAAATTCTGGAGCATGTCCATGCCGTCCAGAGATCCCCCAGGTTTCAGGATTAGGTTTCTGTATTTCATTCCAACCTAATAAAATAAAACATCATGCCTAATAATTCATTGTTAAAGCAGTTTTCCAAATCCCTAGATGCAAAAGAGAAAGGGGTAAAGGTGAAGAAAAATGGACTTTACTATGTCTGGATGTTCTCTTTTGCCAAGAATACAGCTCTGTAGTACTTATTTATTTTGGGAGCTATGAGATCTGAAGCTTAAGAACTCTGGTCTTCTACATTCCTCTCTAATAATGTCTTGTCTCCTTAGAGTCTCAAGAGTGAGCAAACAGATGAACAAAAAAATAGCCAAATGGAATGTATAACTGATTTTTATTGGTTAGCCCATCTCTAATGCTATTTCAAAAGGGTTAGCAAAGCAAGTGTTCAAGAAGGCCAAAAACAGGGGGTCTGTGTACCTGGAAACAGTGGTACCACTTCTGCCAAAATGGCTTCTGCTATGTTTTAACAAGGGGCTTTACACAAAACCCCTCATCTTTATGGATAGCAGTAGGACAACAGCACATGCTCCATGGTATAGGGCAAGATATTTCTGTGGGTCCAGAGGTGGGAATAAGAACTTTGTAAAGTTTTCTTTGGGGATGAGGTCTGGAATTTTAAAACATTGCAGTTACTCTGCTTTTATTTAGAAAAATATATGAGCAAATAAATATGTGAGAAAAAAATGACTGTACTTCAGTGTCAGTGTTATTCACTATTTTCACTTCCTTTTCATCATCCTTTTGAGGAAGACAATTCAGTGAAGCCTAATTCTTTTTTTTTTTTTTTTAATTTTTATTTATTTATGATAGTCACAGAGAGAGAGAGAGAGAGAGGCAGAGACACAGGCAGAGGGAGAAGCAGGCTCCATGCACCGGGAGCCCGACGTGGGATTCGATCCCGGGTCTCTAGGATCGCGCCCTGGGCCAAAGGCAGGCGCCAAACCGCTGCGCCACCCAGGGATCCCTTGAAGCCTAATTCTAAATATACATTTAAAATAGTTCACAGAGTAACACTTTGAAATTTATATCCTTTGTATCATTGTATCAATATGATTAGTAGTCTTTTTTTAAAGATTTTTTTGGGGGGAAGGGAGAAGGTGGGGAGAGGGAGAGAGAAAGAGAGAGGGAGAGAAAGAGAGAGAGAAAGTGTGCACGTGCATGAGCAGGCAGGGGGAGGGCCAAAGGAAAGAAAGAGAGAGAATCCTCAAGTAGACCATCACTCCTTGGCTTTTTTTAAAAAGTAAAAAACAAAAAACTCTTGGTAAAATTAATTTTAATAAAATATTCTCATTTTAAAAAGATTTTTATCTATTTATTTCACAAAGAGAGTGCCCGAGAGCATGAGTGAGGCCTGGGGGATGGGGAGGAACAGAGAGACAGGAAGAAGTAGACTCCCCACTGAGCAGGGAGCCAGACGCAGGGCTCAATCTCAGGACCCAGGGATCATGACCTGAGTCAAAGGCAGCAGCTTAACCTACTGAGCCAACCAGGTGCCCCTTAATAAAATATTTTAACCAGTATATCTACATTTATCTCAACTTCTACAAATATAAAATTACTGAAGTTTACTTTTTGTTGTAAGTCATCAAAATCTAGTGCTTTTTACTTTTACAGCACAATTCTTCAGTGGCACTAGCCACAGTTTAGTTGCTTGATAGCCACAGGTGGAGAGCCCAGAACACTGATGATCTTTAGAAGGGCTGGCTGGACGATATTCTAGTCTGACATTGAAAAGGCATGTAGTAATCTCGTTGCTTTATTTAAAAGCTTTGGATACGGGATCCCTGGGTGGCGCAGCGGTTTGGTGCCTGCCTTTGGCCCAGGGCACGATCCTGGAGACCCGGGATCGAATCCCACGTCAATCCCACGTCAGGCTCCCAGTGCATGGAGCCTGCTTCTCTCTCTGCCTATGTCTCTGCCTCTCTCTCTCTCTCTCTCTGTGTGTGACTATCATAAATAAATAAAAATTAAAAAATAAATAAAAAATAAAAGCTTTGGATACAATTTTTTTTTCTTCTTTTTTTTTTGGATAATTTTTTTTTAAAAGGGCAGGGCCCATAATCATTGATATTTCAATACCTGAAAACCCTGGTAATGAACGTTTAGAGCTTGATTTAATGTTCTTTAGGGGGAAAAAAATGACATGTAATTTCTTACTTGGTCTGCAGCAATTCATGACTGGTACAAGAGCAATGGAGAACATAAAATGTGAGTGATGGCTATACCTGCCTTGGACTTTATTATTCTAAGAAGTAGCAGCTCAGGGCCCTTGAGCCCAAATACAGTCTCCCTTTCTTCCTTTTATTTCATTGTCCAATGTGCTTACGTTTGCCTACAGTGTTAAGTCAGTATGGGGACTGGGTGGTATGGGGAAGAAAGACTACGCTCTCTGGGGGTAGCAATATGGGAAGAATGTGGAAAACGTGAATTAAGTTCATCTGCAGAATTGTAAAAATATTTTAATCGTTAATGGAAAAAGATGTAAATATATGCTAATAACTGAGACAACAGTATAATGAAACCCATGTACCCATCATCCAAACTCCATAATTAATATTTACCTGCAGAAATTCTTAATGCTTAGGATCTGAGACTCTTTTACTTATTAAAAAGAAATGTTTCATTCCACAAATATAGGAACGTCATTAAAATCTAGGTAGGGTAAAAAAAAGAAATCTCCTTCAATGCTGGTACCAAAACAGTCTCATCTGTACAGGGAACTGTGGTTTTAGGTAGCAAAGAAGAGTAGGCCCTTGAGGAACTGCTGGGTACTGGGAAGAGGCAGCTCCAGGCTCCTCTGAACAGTAAAGCCCCCATGGAGCTGGGTACTGTTCCGACTCACGGTACCCGGTTCAGCACAGTTCCAGCCCTGCCCTGCTTACAGCTCCAAACAAGTTGATTCAATTTCCTGAATTACAGAGCAATGGTCTTTTAATAGTTTCATTTCCTTCACAATGAAGTTTGGAGAACAGTTTAAGAGTCATTTTGGTAATAGGATCTTGCTTTTCTTAAAAAAAAAAAGAAATAAAGAAAGAAAGAAAGTTAAGTGAATTTTAGTGTTTTTGGAAGGTACCAGCTCTCTGGGTGAGAGAACACGTCTGGGAGACATATGCCACAGGTGGAAGGAGTCTTTGCCCTAAATTGTTCTACTTTGTTTACATAATAAAGAAACTTGAACTGAGAGGAAAGCAGAAAGAAAAGTTCTAAGACAACCATGGAGATTTTTCATGTTGAAAAAAATCCTTCAGGAGGATCTGCACATAGTACGCTGAGCTTCTATTAACTATTCCAGAAGGTAAATCACATTAGTCACCTGTGCGGTTTTTAATCCTGGAAGATTAGAGTGTATCTATTGGCAACTGTGCAAGTCCTCTCTAACAGTGATGTTTTCTAAAGCAAGGTCAGGGTGTTGGGAGTCAGGGCCAAATCTGAATCTTGGCTTCAGCCTCGGCTCTGGGACCGTGGGCCTTGGTTTCCTTTACCTATCAAGTAAGAATATGCCCCCCTCGTTTAGCTGATGGGGAGTTAAGGATGATTTCGGTACATTACCCACTCCCTAGTGTACCACATGGCATCCGGGGGGGCACTCAGCAATCCTCAATGGTCGTGCATCCCTCCTCTCATTTCTGCCCCTCTCACACTGCTGCTATGTTCAGTGTCTCATGTACAGAGCAGGAACACAGATGCATTCCGGGTCTGGCATCTCCTTAAAGTGCATTCTGTCTCCTAATAAAGCTAAAAAAAAGTACGAGAGACTTCATCTCCGTTATTAAGAAGAGAGAGACTCTAATTCAGTATGAATATTAAGTCAGAGACAAGGCACTCATTTTATCTAAGAATATGTACCCTTATTTTTCAGAGATTTATTCATCTATTTGAGGGAGAGAGCACAGTAGGGGATAGGGGCAGAGGGAGAAGGAGAGAAGCAGAACCCCCCTTAGCAGGGAACCCAACCTGCAGCTCGATCCCATGACCCCAGCCAAAATCAAGAGTTGGATGCTCAACCGACTGAGCCCCCTAGGAACCCTTGAGGTAATATTCTAAGAACAATATAATGACCTGAAGGAAGGGTGCCATCATCTATCAGTAATGAGAATATGTAAATGGCCAACAGCCTGGGTCTCCTGCTATCTCCGGCATCTGTGAGACAGCACATGCTTCTACTGCCTTCCGACCCTCTCCTTCCTGTTGCTGTCTCCTTCCTACACTGAGTAACACGCATCAGGGCAAAGGGCATCCACCTGAGCACAGGGGATGATGACCAGGCACCCAACAGGCTCCCTGACCAGCTTTTAAAGTGGACTTTGAAACCTTCCCTTCCACGGCCCATCTGTGAACTCCTTCTCAACAGCACACCCTTTGTTTTCTATGAGGGTGGGGAGATCGTGGGTGGAAAAATAATACCTTGGACAACAACAAAGAAAAAGGAAGAGAGTCAAAGATTGGTGCTGGTAGTCAAGGAGATGGAACAAGAAGAGTGGGTAGGAATCTTCGCTTCATTAGAAGAGGCCTTCTGGAAACCTTAAGCAATGTTTCAGTTTGTGAGGGTAGACAGACAGATCTTTATTTATGGGGAGGGAGAGCAGAGAAAAACAAAACAAAACAACCAGCCTGGGCAGTAGCATGCACTGGGGGAAGGGGAGGCAGACGGGGAGGACCACCACCATAATTAAATAGAACAGTTTTGAAGCAGATGACACGCAAAAATGAATAAAACAGCTCCTTAGGGCCTTATGATCTAGGGGGTGAGATAAAGGAATAGACAATTAACAAAACAGATTATTAGGGTTTAAGGAGAAATGCGAAGAAGGGCTGTTAAGAACACAAAGACGGAAAAACTGCTTCCAGTTGGTTGGGATTCAAGACTTAGAAGGTCTGGCCTTGTAAATATGCAAGAAGTTGGAAATCAATCCCATTTCCTTCCTTTATCCTTAAATCAGGCAAAATCTAAGTCTGTTTGAAAAGGCTGCAATGTAAGAGAAATCAGCTTTGGGGTGGTGTATCAGGAGAGCTGAAGCAGAATTTAATCTGTTTGTAAGGACCTGCAGGAGAGGAAATTTCATATTCTCCCTTAGCAACACATTATAGAAAGAACTGGGCCTAGACTTCTGATGGAAGAGCACTGGAACACTGAGCTTTATATTACACATTCTCTGTCAGGCAATTCTTTCGCATGTTAACCCCAAATTTGTCAGGTTTCTGTCTGTTATGGCATGTGGAGATCTAGCTCCTTCCTTACGGCATTACAGATTGAAATACAGTGACACTTGATTTTAGTTCTTCTCCACTGACAGAAAAAACAAAGGTTAGCAATTTCTCTAAATGCAAAAGAGTTGGAAGATAATTCTAGCTTAATAATATAATTGTCTTTGAATCCACAATGTCTACTACCTCTTAGGAAATTTTCCCACAATGAAGTTGCCTTATAAAAAGAAATGGCCCTAGTTAAAATGCCCCCATTTTTTTCCAACCCTATGATTAGCTGCTGTATTTTGAAACTACATTTGGTGACCTTAAAGATATCTTCAAAGAGCCCCTAGAGCTTGCTGTGCAAAAGTGTTATTCCCAAGCAGCTCCCTTCCATAGCTATTTAAGAGATCAGTTGGAGAAGGAAAAGAGATGTCTGATAATGAAACGTCTCCATATTCTACCAGAAACAAAGTCTTTAGAATATATTTAACTAATTATATAGTTAAGACGGTCTATCTATTTACAATGAAGAAATTAGAAAATCACAAATAAAGCCAGAGGGAGCAAACTTGTGGCTATTATAGGTAAGTGGCCAATTCTAATACTTTGATAGAGCCCTCAAAGCAGAATGAAACCAGTGTACCATAAAATATGCTATTGCTACCCTTGGTATTCGGAAGGCTATAGGTTTGGGGCACCTGGCTAACTCAGTTGGTAGAGCATCTGACTCTTGATCTTGGTTGTGAGTTCGAGTCTCACACTGGGTGTACAGATTACTTAAAAAAAAAAAAACCCAAAAACAAAAGAAAAGCTTTATACTTCCTTTTATTGTTTTCCCAGTGAGTAAGGCACTTTCTACAGTTCTGCTTGCTAAGGTTTGGAATGTTTCTTGGACAAGCAAGAGGTTATAGTGAGAAGGTCTGGAGATGTTCTTTTGTTTTTGTTTTTAAAAGATTCTATTTATTTATTTATGAGAGACACAGAGAGAGGCAGAGACACAGGCAGAGGGAGAAGCAGGCTTCCTGTGGGGAGCCTGATGTAGGACTCGATCCCAGGACCCCGGGATCACGACCTGAGCCAAAGGCAGACATTCAATCGCTGAGTCACCCAGGTGTCCCTTGTTCTTTTGTTGTTATCAATGACAGGACTGCTAATGTCAACAGTATGTGATCTAGTTAGTCCTCAGCCTCTCTAGAGTCTGGGGACTAAGCATAGTAGGCACTGATTCCTTGAAGGGCCACACCACTATCTTCTCAGAATGATTCAAATACTTACTGGTGAAATTAACCTGTCTTATTAGGTGTCAACTCCAGTGACACCAATATGTACTCAATTGTGATGCTTATTAAGAATTCTAAGGGAGTCTAATTCTCTTTCCTTTCACAGTGTCTTGTCATTTGTTTCTTGCTTTTGTTGTGGTTTCATACTGAAAGTTTCTAGAGTCTATTTTGTATTCTTATTATTCCAGAATTTTTATAATGGCTTTGGGAAAGTCTTTTTAACTCACTGTGCCGGGCAATAATAACTGGTCCCTTTCTGCTGAAAACTTTGTAAATCTAGAAAATATAGCAGAATTCAATGATGAGGAAAAAAACAAAACATAGTTGGGAGGGTGAGGGCTTTGAGACAACACAGACTGTATGATATATTGTGATTGCTCTGATACCCATGACTTCAGATCAAATTCAGTATTTCCTTATACTATAAAAATTCTTTCAGGGCACCTGGCTGGCTCAGTTGGAGAAGCATGCAACTCTTGATCAAGGTTGTGAGTTCAAGCCCCATGCTGGCTGTAGAGATTATAATAAACAAACTTACTTTTAAAAAATTCTTCCTTTTCATCACAACATACCTGTAATAATGACTGATGTTTTTTGTAGAATGGGATTACTGCCTCAAAGTATTAACTTTTAATAAGTGGGTATTTGAATTTTATAAATCAGATATTACTTTATTTTTATTTTTTTTTTTTAAGATTTTACTTATTCATTTGAGACAGAGAGACAAAGAGTACGAGTGATGGGACAGGGCAGAGGGAGAGTAGTGGACTCCCTGAAGAGCAAGGAACCTGATGTAGAGCTTGATCTCAGTACCCTAGGATTATGATGGGAGCTGAAGGCCAACATAAGGGCCCCAAGGAGGTATCACTTTAAAGCAAACATTGGCAAAAATTAAAAAAAAAAATTAAAGCAAACAAAACCAAACAGTACACTGTAAGATGGAACAAAAAGGCTATTTAAAAAGCTGTTCTAGTATCTGCCACTGCAGTGAATAGTGTGAAGGTAGGGTGTGGAGGGATTCCCCTTAGTTGCTGGAACCAGATTCACTACTGTTGTGACAGCAGTGGAGCAAGAAATGACATGATATCCCAGAGTATTTGATAGGAAAGGATTAAATAAAGTCAGTTTCATGGCATAAAATGAGTAACACACAGTGATGTCATATCCAGAATTATAGCAAAACTGAAAACTGTTTTTAACATTACAAGGCAAAAATTCCAAGTTGTTGGGAATTTTGCTTTCTCCAGGATCAACCCAGGTCCCTGTTCTAAATTAAAAGTAGTCTGGCTGCCTACCAAGCTGTGAAGCTTGAGAATAAAAGGAAGTACATAGAAGCATAAGGGCAGGGATTGATCTGCTGGACTTGCAAGTTCCTTGTGGTCCACTGGGATCAGTACTTTGGCTGTTACCTTGACAGGTGGAAGAGAAGAGGTGACAGTGGAGGGTACTGGAGATGTGGCTGTGGGAGTGGAAGCACAGAGGAGGTGGATGAGGAAGAGTAATTGAAAAAGGTACTGTAGTACTTATGCCAGGAAGCCTCACCCACTAGTAAAAGCCAGTAACAGGTCATAATTGACCTTTATATAACTAGACCTTGTATCTCTTTAATCACTGTTTTCTGATTTCTACAATAATGCATGCTTTATGTAAAAATAAGGAAAAGCTCCATAAAAAAAACACAGAAAAATATTGAATAATCACTCATAAAGTCATTACCTGAAGCTAAGAATGAACATTTTGATGTACTTTTTCTAAACACACCTTAAAATAAAAATTTATATTCGATGGTACAAAATATTTTATGACCTGACTTTTTTTGTTCTGTGTATTAAACACTCCAGACATAAGAAAAAAGCTGTTGAAGCCCTTCCCTCATGCCCAAATCCATTCTGCTCTTCAAAATATGGAAAGGCCACTTTTGGTTTAAATGATCTGGAACATTTCATAAGTGAGTAGCCATTTGAGTAGGGCCTTTAAGAATGGTAAAATTTTTAAGAGGCATAGACAAGGAAGGCACATGTTTTAGGTGGAAAAAACAGAATGAATAGAATTTGTGAAGGTGCAAAGACCTATGGGGACACACAAGGAGTCTTCTGGGAAGTAAGGAAGGGATTTGATGGCTAAGGAAAGGACTATACACAAGAAGAGGAATAATAAGAAGGAAATTAAAAAAAAAAAAAAAGAAATGGCAGGTGAGGGCCTTTGCAAGTTGGCCAATGGCTCATCAATGGTTAACTGGAGAGTAATTTCCAGTTTAGTTGATGGAGGCAAAAGCGTAACAGGGGCACCTGGGTGGCTCAGTAGTTGAGCATCTGCCTTCAGCTCAGGTCATGATCCTGGGGTCCTAGGAGTGAGTCCCACATTGGGCTCCCCACAGGGAGCCTGCTTCTCCCTCTGCCTGTGTCTCTGCCTCTCTCTGCGTCTCTCATGAATAAATAAATAAAATCTTAAAAAAAAAAAAAAAAAGCCAACAGAAGTTGGCCAAGACTGTTTCTTAGAGCAAGAAATTAGGCTGTAAAGGAAGAACAACCGAACAGTAGCAACAGGGTTATCAGAGTCAGTAGCAATTACCCATTTTTTTCCCCCCGAGATGGTAAACCAGTAAGGCTTGGTATTAGAGACATTGCTGAGACAATGGAGGAAAGAAGATAAGTACTGAGGTATAGAAAGAGAATAAAAAGATGAAGTGCTCAGTCTTGATGCCCTTACTTTTCTTAGAGGAGAGGAGAGAGGTATTAAGAGACTCCGGGGAACGCAATAAGGGAGGTGGAGGAAGACAGCAGAGTAACACTGGGGGTCCAGACAGGTTGGATAGCATGACTTTGTAGTGGGGCATGTTAATGGAGTCACACGATCATCCCCAGAAAGCTTTGAATCCCAAGGGCACCATCTCCAAGTGCGCTGGTGGAGAAATCCAGGGCTCTGGGCACTTAGCCGAAGGTCATGCAGAAGTCAAGGTATTTATAAGAATAGTCAGTGGTTGACCATTGTAATAGGTGGGCTAGGGAATGGAAGGAGACCTACAGTGACGTAAGAGCCTGGGTAGGGTGGGATGGAAGATGGAGTGATTAGAAAGGCTAGTGTATAGACTGTAAGTGCCCTGAAAGTGTTTTGGCGGGGGTGCGGGGTGAGCTTGGGGGGGATGGTGGTCTAAACGACAGCCATGTATTTCAGTATCTATGTGTGGAGCACTATGCAATCCAGAAACAAAGTATAAGGGAACAAATTGGTTAGCTAAAATAAGTACAGAGAGCCTGATTTTGAGAATTTGTTCTTCTCATTTCTGAATCAAACAGAATAGAAAGCATACTGGAAAATGCATCAGCCCTAGAAATAATCCGACAGCTGAGTCTTCAACAAGAGTGGAGACTGGGGGCCTGTAACTCAGGAAGGTTTGGCTGGTAGCCACCTGGCAGTCAATTTACTATACACAGAAAGGAATGGCTCAGGTTAATAAAGCAGCTTGAATTACTTAGAGGCATTTAGGTTACAGACTATGTAGTAGGTGGGGTAGGCCAGCCACAGAGAAAGGGTACCTCACGCAGAAAATGTATAAAGAAACTGTGTAGAGAATATCAAAACCTATGTAGATCATTTCTATCAGGAAGGAGTTTACCTTTCTTTCCCAACGTCCTATAAAACTAAAACATGGTTCAGCACATGTCAAAACTAGCTGCTATAAATGCTCAAGTGCATAAACAAAGCTTTGAATTTTAATTATGCAATATATTGGAATGTTAATAAGCAAGAAAATGTAGTAGGTTTTTTTTAAACTTATAGAATTAAAGTTAATCACTTGTGCACTGCAACTTAATGATGTATGATTTGAAAAGATGCAAGACTTTAAAGTTGAAAGCTGTTACCGAATCTCTTCTAAAATCTACACGTAATAAGTACTTTACACTAGGAATTAAAGGGGAGGGAGGCAATCGCAAAATTAACAAAAAGGAGAAAAGAAAATACAATACCTCTGGATTCATTATTCCTTCTTTTTTAAAACAGCTGTAAAACATGTCCATGGAAAATACTTCACTCCAAAGGTATCCATAATATTGGCCATCATATCCCCCTGCCAAATGTCCAAAAGTAGCTGGCATATTTGTGCCTTTAAAGAAAGATACATTTCAATCAATGTGATGGCCAGTGTTAATTATCAGGTTATCAGCTGCCTAAGGTTTCCCTAGGGGGAGTACAGGCACTGGGGAGAGGAGACAAGCAGGATCCTACCTGTAGTACTCCCTGGATTCACATGTGCCCTCGGCCAAGATGTTTACAAACTTCTCTGCTATGATGACTCAACCTTGAGCTGGTTTCGGCCTTAAGCTTTGGAATGCCTAACAATAGTTTCAGAGGCTTTGTCCACACCCATCAGATAGCTCAGTGTTTCAGAACTACTCAGTCCTTTCTTATCCCTTAGATGCATATGTATCTTACAGATACTCTAATAGTAAACCTACCCTTCGTCACACCTCTTTATATTTAAAATTTGTCAGGACGGCACTTATTTTAGGTTCATAATTACTGAAAAAGAATTATTTAAAAACCTAAAAAAAGTTTAGGTTTAAAAACCTAAAAATTTTTACCAATTCAATCTACCTCTAGGGCTACTTTTAAAAAGGATTTTGTCAAAGTGGCCTCAGGCACAGAGTTGCCCTATGGTCTGCTATAAAGAGATCTGCAAAAGTAAGTGGGGATCTGGGATGGACTCAATGAACTCTTCTGATCTTTATCATCACTATTAATGTTGACGGATTTATTTAAATAACGACTTTTACAGAGAAGAAAAATCACCCTACCAACTATGTGTACACGAACAACTACCTGTTGGCTTAAAATATGTAAATATATAAATGTGAACACACGTGTGTGCACCTATCCACCCACACACATGAATATCATAAATATAGGGTTAGAAAGTGCTAGCTAAAACTGCCTTAACTGATCTCAGAACCAAAATCAGAAGCAAGGTTTGTGCTTCTCTCTAAAACTGCCCCCTTCTGCCAATTTCTTAGTGGAATCACTGGGAAGTCCTGGTACGTATATGGAGGGAGGAGCCAGGTGGGAGCTGCCGAACGTGAATAGCTTTCTCTGCTTTGGGGTGGAGGCCAATTGCTCATGCATGATTACACCAAAATGCTGAAAGCTGGAGCCACCTTTCCTTTAAGCATATTTGGACAGGATAACTCATACGAACATAGTAAGCTTATCTGAAAGTCACTGCCTGATTATAGAAATCAGAAACAAATTACATCAGGTAAACTTCCTGACAATCTCGGCCTTCCCTAGCAGTGCTGTAGGACTTTACCGTGTGTGGGACAGAAAAAAATTAATTCAAGTCTTGGTACTCACATACCTGGGGTGGCTGCAACACCTAAAACCTCTGTGCAGTATTTGGCATATTCACTTGCGGCGTCCAGCGATGTGTTGGTATGGAGAGACTGATCAACTTTGCTCAAAACAATCTGACGTAAGGTCAGAAGACCTATTAACATAAGAATGTTTGGGCATGTTTTGGAGAAAAGAGAACTATGTGTTCTAATATCACAGGATCAAAGATTTCAAAAACTGATGCCTGTAGTACATACTACAGAGTGGGAGCGAGGTAACTCACTTAAGATTTAAAAGGAGACAGATTTTTTCTTCTTGGGCACAATCCCGTATATTTAGCAGTCTTCTCCCCCGCCATAATAGCACTTTAAGAGCACTAGGATTATTAAAGGGGAAATAAGTTCTATAGAAGAACATGTCGGCAATTCCCTCTTAAGCAATTCTAACAAATTTTCATTTTCTAAAATTACAAGTCATACCTGTGTTGACCAGTCTGGAATCAACAAGTTTTTCAAGCAGATCATCCATGATAGGGCTTCCATCTTTATAATGTTTTGACAATCTTCGGAGGGAATCCATGTCCCATACCCAGTTCTCAAGCATTTGTGATGGCACCTCTACAAAGTCGGTTTCCACATTTGTTCCGCTAAATCGTGCAAAATCAGTCTAGAAAGTGAACACAGAGGTCTTTTTATTTAAGCACTGAATAAAAACTACTTATGTGATGCATTATAATTAGGACTCTAAGAGCTGGGCACCTGGCTGGCTCAGTTGGTAGAGCACGTGACTCTTGATCTTGGGATTCTAAGTTTGAGCCCCAAAGAGGGTAGAGAGATTACTTAAATAATTATTAGAAAAAAAGGGGAGGTGCCTGGGTGGCTCAGTCAGTTAAGTGCCTGCCTTCAGTTCAGGTCATGACCCCAGGGTCCTGGGATTGAGCCCCATGCCGGGCTCCTTGCTCTGCAGGGAGCCTACTTCTCCCTTTCCTTTTGCCTGCTGTTCCCCCTGCTTATGCACATTCTCTCTGTCAAATAAACAAATGAAATCTTAAAGAAAAAAAAGGAATCTCTAAAACTCAGGTCAGAATCAGAGTCAGCTGCCTCTTTGAATAAAGGGTTAGGATAACTTCAAATTCAAATGAAAACAAAACACAGTAGCCAAGCTGCCTGAAAAATAACCCTCCAAGTACTCTATGTTCATTTAAATGAATATTTCATGCTTTTGAATCATAGACAAACTTGGAATAATCATCAGGAAATGTAACTGAAAAAAAAAATCAGTCTGAGTTAAAACTAGCCTTAAGCTTTGTAAGTAAAAATATTTAAAAAATTTTCCATTGAAAATGAATATATTTAGGACAATTTCCCCCTACTTCTCTTTTCCGTTTGCTTCCTTTTATTTATTCGATAAGTCCCTTTCTGGGGCACTCATCACTCTATTATTTAACTCCTCAAGTTTTCATCAAAATCAGAGTTAAATTACAACATTGGAGACAGATATCCTTTCCATGTGTGTTATGTTTTGTGTTCTAAACTTTAAATAAGTTATTTCTAAGGTAATGGTGTTGTAGAAAGCCTAGTTGTACCTCTCAGGATAGAAGAGGTTACCTTAACACAAGAAGCCATTTCAGCGGGAGTTAGAGCTGTGGGTCAGCTGGCAAGTGGGGGCAGTGAAATGCAGCTATAGTTTCCTAGACAAAGGATATACTCAGAAGTTAAAGCATCCCTTATAAAAATAAAGGACTTATTCTGAGGGTATAGGCTAAGAGTTAAAAAAAAAAATTTTTTTTTTTTTTTTTTAAAAGGGAAGTGTAGGAATGCCTGGGTGACTCAGTGGTTAAGGGTCTGCCTTTGGTTCAGGTCATGATCCCAGGATCCTGCTCAGCTGCTCAGGCAGTCGGTTTCTCCTCTCCCTATGTTGCTCCCCCTGCTTGGGGGGAGCGCTCTCTCTCTCTCTCTCTCTTTCAAATAAATAAATAAAATCTGAAAGAAAAAAAAAAGTGAAGTTTAGTGAACTATTGAATCATATGTCAGGAAAGCTCTTGATCAGAAAGAGGGGAACCGGCACACCTTCCACAGAACTTCAGTAAAACTGACACGGGCAGAGGAGAGTTAGCATGAAAACAACTGGGTCGCCTGCAGAATGGGGGTTATCACTGTGTTGTTTTTCCCTGAACCTCTCTGTCCTGTTTCCCTCCTCAGTCCCTCCCTGACTTCATCATCCCCGGGGTTCTGCAGGGAAAGGAAAAGAAGAAGGGCTTAAGTGCTGGGGGAGGCGGCAGATGGGATGCCGAATCAGCAGCAAAGAACTGATTCTGCTTTTGGCCCAGGGCAGAAGCGCAGATGTCAACGCCATTTCACATTCTGCCTTCCTCTCTTTATGCAAAAAAATGTTTTGCTTGACTTCCTATTATAATTGCGCTGATTCTAGATATGAGGAGCTGCAAATACTGCAGGGCCAAAGGGAAGGAAATTCACTAGGCGCTGGAATTAGGCCACCTGTGTTTGAGGACATCCTAAAAAAAAAAAATTGTTATAGGGAAGAGGCAAGGGTTCCAGAAAACTGAATATTTTGCCTCTTTCTGATATCTTCTAAAACAACAAACATCCTACATTTAGATAAAACACTTTGATGCAATAATCATAACAGTGGAAATCCATTGAGACTTTACCACATCAGACATTATGCTAGGCCCTTTATATGAATTATCTGATTCAAATTCTAAAATGATTATATGAAGTACATACTGTTATCTCTGTTTGGAGATAAGGAAATTGAAACATACTGAGATTGATAGGAGATCTAGGGTTTGAAACCAGGTGGTCTGATTCCAGAACCCATGGTTTTAAGCACAATTGCTATAATGCCTATGTTATAGAAAAATCAAAAACATAAAAGGTCAAATTATGATATTACAAAGTGGCTAAATCCTAGATATTATCTAAAGTAGAAAAATCTTTTTTTTTTTTTTTTTTTTTAGATTTTATTTATTTATTCGTGAGAGACACAGAGAGAAAGAGAGGAAGAGACATAGGCAGAGGGAGAAGCAGGCTCCCTTCCGGGAGCCTGATGCGGGACTCGATCCCGGGACTCCAGGATCAGGCCCTGGGTCAGAGGCAGATGCCCAACCACTGAACCACCCAGGCTTCCCTAAAGTAGAAAAGTCTTATATCAAACTTGCCTTCATAAGAAGAGCAAAACTTAGGTTTCAGTTGTGCTTCCTTAAGAATCCTACTTCCTCTACATACTGGAAGATGTTTCAAGGATCAAACATGAGCCTGGCTGTGAAGGACGGCCTTTGTAAGCACCTCTCCTGCACTTGGGATTCTGTAAGAGTAACTGCATGATTTTCTAAGGATTATAGTTTTTAAAGAAGTACTAACAGACCAAATAAAGGCAAATAAATCATACCATCAGCTACCACTCCGCGGTATTTCGACAAAAATGTACATTTTGTATATTCTGCTTGTGTGAATATTTTTTCAGTCAGCATTTGCAGATAAGGGTGCAAAGCAGCCCCAAGTAACAACAAAATGTGTGTGTGTTTGGAGGTGGTGGTGCTGGTGGTATTTCAGAACCTAGAAAAACATGAACAAATGAGAAACTCATGAGTTAAAACTGAACAAAATAAAAAGTAATGCAGTTATGTCATTCAGAGTAGAGAAGAGAAGGCTTATTCTGTCCAAAGTCATCGGGTGGTGGGGGAGAAAGCATAGCACATGAATGAACAGATCAACAATGTCTCCTAAAGAACAAAAGGAAATGTTTGCAAGGAGTAAAAGCTAAAAATAGCCCTACGGCTTGCTTACTAATTTCCCGAAAGTCAGAAAGTCAGTCACGCTGTTTCTCTGTGTGCCCTTTGAGCAGTATCATTTAAATATTTTTCAAATGAGGAGGACAAAGATCCTATGAAATTCAAAAGCTCTATTTCCAGCAAACAACTGAATTGCTTCTAAAAAGAAAGGCATCCATGGTCAGCCACTGTATGAATCAACAAAGGAACCCTGAGCAAGTCTTAGCATCTAGTAGCCTGCTGGGGGTCTGACACTCAGAACAGCACGGCTGCTGAATTATTTACTCACTGCTGACCAGTCAGCAAACACCACCCCTAGTTTTATTTTTTTTTTCCACCCCTAGTTTTAAAGCGCACATTCCAAAGAGCCCTATAAAGCCCTTTATATGGTTTTCAGTAAGAACAATTTGAAGGTGTCGAATAAATAGTAGCTTACAGGCTATAGTAACTATTGATGTTAATATACTTCCCAGATAAAGCAGAGCATCGTGAAATGAACACAAAATAACACGATTAACGAATCACTTTGTAGGTGACACTTCGAAAGGTTTTAGAGCATTATCATTGCAAGAAATGTTTTGACAATAA
This sequence comes from Vulpes lagopus, assembly GCF_018345385.1. NCBI lineage: Eukaryota > Metazoa > Chordata > Mammalia > Carnivora > Canidae > Vulpes > Vulpes lagopus. Next base: position 100,953,460 of record NC_054831.1, on the reverse strand, counting down.
AAGCCTAGAAGACAATGTAAACTTAGATTTCTGTTTGATTTTAATTTCTTGGGAGGAAGAATGTTAGTTAAAACCATGAGATTTTTCATTATTACCCTTTTAAACAGACAACGGGATACCTAAAATACACACTATTACAGATTTTTACAACAGATCACTTGATGCTATAAAGAATTCAGACAACACAGCAAGAGCTGGAACAAAATTATATAAATTAAAGCTCAAAAGTCTGTGAGCTTCTGGTGTATTTAAAAACCAAAGTCTTACGGATGACTGTTCTAATTAAGTGGCTGGATGCTTTTAGGGGTTGCAACTAAAGTTTTATGTTCGCGATACCAAATTCCAGCTCAAAGGAAAAGCAGTCGCTGAAATCAGTAAGTGTACTGTGTTTAGAAAAAGAAAAGGCCCCAGGTTGAATGGACTCTGGCTGTCTGAGGTGATCCCCTACCGATTTCCTCACAGTCATTCCAGATCCTGACCTGCATGACTTACCCCTAAAACCAGGGATGGTGCAGAAGTTTATGTAACAAACCATTAAAAAAAGACAAGTGCCACTGTTTCCCAGACTCTGACACAAATAGAGGGTTAAAGTTCACACTTTTAACTTCACATACACCTACCCATCAATGGAAGTAATAATAGTAATAAAGATACCCTGAACAACACTTTGCTGACTTGCTTATTAATCTTCACAGCAGCCCTATAGTTCAGCAGATCAGTATCACCACCATGATTCAAAAGACATAATCCGTAGAGGTCCTAAATACTGCATCTTTTTTTTTTTTTTTTAAAGAAAGAGGGGAAAGAGCACACATGTGTGAATGGGGGCTGGGTGGGGGGCTGGTGGCGATGGTAGGATAGGGGGAAGGGGCAGAGAGAAAGAGAGAGCACTTAAGCAGGCTCTACACCCACCATGGAGCCTGAGGCTGGTGCTTGATCTCATGACACTCAGATCATGACCTGAGCTGACATTAAGCATTTCTTTTGTAGACACGTGTCTGTCTCTATACACACACACACACACACACACACACACACACACACACTCATATATATAAATAAGCACACAAATAAATACAGTGATACAGAGACCTGGGTGGCTCAGTGGTTGAATGTCTGCTTTCAGGTCAGGTCATGATCCTGGGGTCCTGGGATTGAGTCCCGTATCAGGCTCCCCGCAGGGAGCCTGCTTCTCCCTCTGCCTGTGTCTCTGCCTCTCTCTCTCTCTCTCTCTCTCTGTGTCTCTCGTGAACAAATATATAAAATCTTTAATAAAACAAAAACAAATAAATAGAATAACAAAAATGGGATCCTGAAAGACATCGCTTCTAATACTGATGATGGAATCTCTAACTGTGCAGGGCTGGGGGTAGGGAGCAGAGGCCACAAAGTTGTTGATAAGTGTTTACTGTACTTTAGGACTAACACTGAAAGGTCACCTTATACAGAGGGAAATGTGGAACTAGATAAACTCATTCCACACATGCTTACTTGTGGTTGACTTAGAGAGAATGTCATTTAAGAAGCTAAGGAGAAAAAGATCTATCCGACAGGAATACATACTTGGGAGATCAAATTCTGGCCACATGATGCACTGTTGTCTCCAGGGCGGGGACTGAGAACAGTGGTTACAGGTAGCAGACTGGTGAGGAGCACGACCATCAGATTGGGGACAAGCCATTCAACCTTCTTGAATCTCGGTTTTCTCTACTTGGAAATGGGGGGGTGGGTAACAGTTTAATAGGAGAGGCCATATTCCCTATTCAGGGAATACTGTGAGGATAAAATTCATTAATGGATGTGAGGCACTTATTATAGTGTCTGGCACATGGTCAGTGCTCACTAAATCTTGGCTGCTATTATTGTTCTTAGCCTGCCCAGTTTGCCTAACCAGGTATGGTCTTGGCTGGTCTGATCGTGCTTGTCCTTGGCTTCCTTCAAGGATCTATTTTTCAGTATTAATACTGAAGATCAAACAAACCTATATTCTTTTCAACTCTTTTCCCACCATTGCAATACTTGAAACTGCTCATTCTGCTCTAGCTTCAGGAATCAAATTTCCAAATGGGCAATAAACATTAAAACAACAGAAAGACAAACACAAACCTGATCGTTCCTCCCTCCCTCAGACTTACTTATTTGAGTGAGAGAAAGAGAGTGCACATGAACGGGAAGGGCAGGGAGAGGGGGAGAGAGAGAGTCCCAAACAGACTCCACGTTGAGTGTGGAGCCTAAGGCAGGGCTCCCGTCATGAACCTGAGATTATGACGTGAGCCGAAGACAAGAGCTGGAGGCTTAAGCACTATTCCAGCCAGGCACCCCTAAATCAGATGGTTTCTAATCACCTTCCAAGGATCTTCACCCAAAAATCTACTGAGGGTAGGTGTTTGTGAATTTCTTAAACTGAAGCGAAGGTACTTTGCCTTGTGGCCACTTTTCCCCTTCTCTTAAATTATGACGTGTGCTATGTAGTGATCCCCGAAGCTTGAATTATGTGTAAATACAGTTAGAATACTTCAAATACATATGGTACTTAATGCTTTCCCAAGTACCTTTCATACATTATTAATAATCTTACAGGCATCCAGGGAAATAGGTATGAGAACTGTTGTCCTCATTTATGAACAAGAAAAATGAAATGGCTCAAGAAGGTTTAATAACTTGCTCAGTCACATAGTCAGGCTCTCAAGTACATGGACGATTTTTAATACGGTGATTTTTTTAAAAAAGATTTATTTATGAGAGCGAGAGAGAACTTGTATGTACAAGCTGGGAGGTGGGGTAGGGAGAGAATCCCAAGTAACCTCCCTCCCAAGCACAGAGCCCCATGCTGGGACTTGATCTCACGACCCAAAGATCAGGACCTGAGATGAAACCAAGAGTTGGACGCTCAACTGACTGAGCCATCCAGGCACCCCTAAGGCAGTGTTCTTATCCTAACACTAGGGTGCCTGCCTGGCCTCTGCCCCACAGGGTTTATTTGCAAGACAAGAGGCTCTCTATTAGTCTTTTGACCAAATTAAAACATTATTTGGAATTACAAAATTTGAAGTTTTTCTGCCCTTTCATCCTTCTCACTTTTAATTGATAAGGCTTTATTGTGATTCTATGATGCTTTAAGACTTATTTATTTTATTTTTTAGAGATTGGGGGAGGGGAGAGAGAGAGAGAGAGAGAGAGAGAGCAAGCAAGCACAACACACACACAGGAGTAGGAGGCAGAGGGGGACAGAATCTCAAGTAGTCTCCACTCTGAGCAGAGTGAGGGTCTGATGAGGATCTGATCTCATGACCATGAGATCACCATCTGAGCCAAAATCAAGAGTTGGATGCTTAGCTACCCAGGCACCCCCTATGTTGCTTTACAATAATGATATTTAACAGTCTAAAACTCATTACTCCTAATGTGCAGACCAATGACATCATTATGGCAGCTGTTAAGAAGCATTACTTTTCTTTTCTAGCCTACCTAGTTCAAAAGGCCAGTGATTACTGAGAGCCCAAACCACAATAAAGCCAAGAAACAGGAAGAGATACTAGAGATGCCATCTCTTGATTGTTATCTTCAAAATTATATACCCCATAGTACTAACACAAGAAAATATAAGAGAAACTCATCTCCTGAATGATGAAATAGGAGACATATTGAACTAGTACACATTCATGTTTGAAAACTGGATGTTCCTGCAGTCACATTTAAATATTACTATGACAAGCTCCAACGAGCTCTTCGGGTCATCAAACTTGCACAATGCCAAAGTGGGGGACTCAAACACTGAGCTGCCATATCTTAAAATCAATCTAGTGGATGTGTATGGCAAAATTATTATTATTTGTTTAAATTAGAGAGAGAGAGAAGGAGAGGAAGAGAGAGAATTTTTTTTTTTGACAGAGAGAGAGAGAGAGAGAGAGAGAGAGAGAATCTTAAGCAGGCTTATTGCCCAGCACGGAGCCTGATGTAGGGTTCGATCTAACCCCTCAGATCATTAACCTGAGCCAAAACCTAGAGTCAGACTTAACTGACTGAGCCACCCAGGTGCTCCCAAATGGCAAATTTTAAATTCACTATGTATTTCTCAGAGAAGTCAGAAGTGTTACTAAACATAGAAGCTATTAAAACTCCTTATTCACTACCACCCAGGTTACATTAATACAAAAGATTTTGAAATTATTATAAGGCTGCAAGGAGGTGGTTCTGTGCCTATTACTTTTGAGACAAAAGTACTGATTATTGGTTCCATATACAATTAACTTAAAAGTTCTTTTGGGTGGCCCCGGTGGCTCAGTGGTTTGACCCTGCCTTTGGCCCAGGGTGTGATCCTGGAGATCTGGGATGGAGGCCCACACTGAGCTTCCTGCATGGACCCTGCTTCTCCCTCTGCCTGTGTCTCTGCACCTCTCTCTCTCTCTCTCTGTCTCTCATGAATAAATAAATAAAATCTTAAAAAAAAATTCTTTAAAAAAATTTTTAATTTACCTATAGTAGACATATATTATATTATTATTTTTTGACATATATTATATTAATTTCAGGTGTACAACATAGTAATTCAACGTTTATATCTTTAAAAGTTCTTAAAACATTACATACATTTGAAAGAATTAATAGAGATTTTTCAAAGATGATCTCATGAGATGACCAATCAAGGTATTGTACTACACACTATTTAGTTATATGACACATTCTGTGTTCATGAAGGAAGTTAGGCAAACTCTGTAAGAATTGAAGGCAGTCCAGTGTTTCAATAGAGACACCATATACAAACACTATCATCATTATGATACTGTCATCAGTATATCAGTATATATACTGATTCATGTATATATTATACATTCATACAGTTTATATATATACGGACACATACACACACACATAAACATACATATATTTCAGTTAAGAGTCAAAGAGCTCTAAAATAATAAATTTAGGAACCAGGAACATTATTTTCCAGCATTAAAAGTGACTATCTCAAAGGATCAAAAATAACATAAGAGATCATGAGAATAACAGAGTGGTAGAGAAATGCATTATGATGAGCACATGGTAAGCATATAATACTCAGGTTCTAAGAGGACTGTGTCTGAAAACAAGAACACACGTGAAGAGCACTGAAAACCCACTCAAGAATCACTATTACTTTAATAAATGTGATTAAGACACCAAGTTACTTCCTTTGTGAAATCATTAGTTGCTAATCAATATACAAATAAGGAGGAAACTGCTATAACCCAGGAGTTCTTAACTTGGAATTCATTATGGTCTGGGCTTCAAGGAATCTGTGAGCCCTTTGGAATGTTATGTAAAAATCTGAGCATATGAGTTGTATGTACATTTTCCTAGAAGAGGTATCCACAGCTTAACATCAGATTTTCATAGAATCCTCATACCCAAAAGAGTTAAGATCCACTATTCTAAAAACAAGCTATGGTTTATGTATGTACAAATATATAACTGGATCTTGGACAACCTAAGTAATATTCCATAAGTCTGAAATTCAAAAAAGGTATCTGACTTTTCTAAATTACTCATAAAAATATTTTTTAAAAAAGGAAATGGAAATTAGACTTATCTTAATTAAAGGAAACAGCCACAGAATGGACACTGATTGAAAATAAATACTGCAGGAACCTGATAGCTGTGAAAGTACTTTAAAATTATGTCAGAAAGAAAATTTGGGTTATTCTGAAAGATTTCTTTTCCTTGGATTAAATACAGGATAGAACTGGCTACATTGGTGTATGAGGACTTATTTGAACAGATTCATATCTTATTTCCCTATTTTTTTGAACTAAACATGGAAAAATCAGAATGTAAAGATAAATTGTTAAAAGAACTAAACAGGTTTTTTTAAACAATAGTGACAGTATTGTTTTGGAACTGAGTGGATACATCTTTGGTTATTATAATGACTTGGGAGCTATTCTGAGGGCCGGGGATGCTAGATGTCCAGGACCGACTGCATATGTGTGGACAAAAAACAATTGTCCCATATGCTACATGCCATTCATATGTCCTACTGGACATTTACATAAGTGAAAAATCTTAATTAAGAAAGCCCAGAAAAAAAAAAAAAGAAAGAAAGCCCAGAAACTAACTCCATTGCACATATTTCTGTAAAGTATTTTGTACCTACTTTTAATTTCCAGGACTCTGAACTATTGAGATCAACTAGATAAATCAAAGCAAGACTGCTTTTTGTAAGTTTCCCCAAAAAATGTTCACCATTTTGGAAAATCAAGTCACCACTGGTGCTATTGACCAATATGGAATGTCTTTGTTCCCCCCAGTTCATATGTTGAAACCTAATCCCCAATGTGATGGTGGGAGGCAAGGCCTTTGGGAGGTAATTAGGTAGCAAAGGTAGAACTTGCATGAATGGGATCAGCGTCCTTCTAAGAGAAAACCCAGGGAGACCCCCAACCTTTCTATCACGTGACAACATGGTGAGAAGGCACCATCTGTGAACCAGAAAGCAGGTTCTTACCAGATACCAAATCTGCCAGCACCTTGATCCTGGAACTTTTAGCCTCTGTGAGAAAGAAGTTTTCATTGCTAATAAGCCACCCAGGCTAAGATATTCTGCTACAGCAACCTGAACCAGGACACTTGGCAATATCATTCTAGGGCTTGAGTTTACAACACAAACCACATTTATCAGTCTGTAGTTTTTGTTATTAGATTCAGGGTTATTCATAATGAACACTTCATTATATCTTACTATGGAGCCATGCCCAGGCCTAACTATCTGGAAAACATAAAAATGTATTTGTTTTATGTTCAAGGAAGACAATGTATCAACTAAAAAATTCTCTGTGAAAAAAAAATTCTGTGTGGAGAACGGCTGTTGGGAAAAAATGAGTAAAATCTAAAAAGTGCTGGGTTTAGTTAGGAGTACTGTAGCAACACTGGCTTCATGGTTGTGACCAATGTATTACGGTAGTATTAGATGTTAGGAGTAGAGGAAACGGGGAGGGTTACATGGGCAATTTTTGTTCTGTCCTTGCATCTTTTCTGTAAATTGAAAACTGTTCTAATAAAAAGCTTCTTCTTAAAAACTTTGCCTTTAGAGATGCATAGAAATTTCAAATTTGGAAAACTGTTCTCCATTTCTTTTATTTTATTTTATTTTTTTCCTCCATTTCTTTTAATATCCGTTTGCTTTGCTTTTCTCTTTTCTTTTCTTCTTTCTTTTCTTCTTTCTTTCTTTCTTTCTTTCTTTCTTTCTTTCTTTCTTTCTTTCTTATTTTATTTATTTATTCACGAGAGACACGGAGAGAGGTAGAGACACAGGCAGAGGGAGAAACAGGCTCCACACAGGGATCCTGATGTGGGACTTGATCCCAGGACCCTGGGATCACACCCTGGGCTGAAGGCAGATGCTCAACCACTGAACCACCCAGGTATCTCTAATATCAGTTTTCTAAACTGTTTATTAAACTGTTTCTAGGGCAGCCACGGTGGCGCAGCGGTTTAGCGCCGCCTGCAGCCCAGGGCGTGATCCTGGAGACCCTGGATGGAGTCCCACGTCAGGCTCTCCCTCTGCCTGTGTCTCTGCCTCTCTCTTTCTCTCTGTCTCTATGAATAAATAAATAAAATCTTATTTTTTTTAATTTTTTTTTTATAAATAAAATCTTTTAAAAAATAAATAAACTGTTTCTAACTTGGTGTTTTCATGAGTCAGATAACAGTGAAATATTAACAAGTTCATATGGTTTATCCTAGAATACGGGGGGCCTAGTTTACTGAATTGTATTACTAAGTTGAGAAAAAAATGTTCATTTTCAGAAATAGAGGAATCAGTTGCAAGCCACTGCACACACACACACACACACACACACACATGCCCTTTTTGGCAAGTTCTCCACATGGTTATACTACGTTATCTATGATTTTAATTTGAGGCTAGTAGTGGGAGGTGTTTCAATGTATTTCTTATTAAAAAAGGAGTAGAGTCTGACACAGTTGAAAATCACCGAACTAAACAAAGCATTAATAAGTGGAAGAAAAGAGATTACAGCACAGTTTATCTGTGAGGCTTACACCAAATCCCTATGGAGAAGAAGATAATTAAAAGTAAAAAAACCCAGAGTTATCTGTAACCCTTAATGATAATCTTTTTCCATAGGGTGGTATTCAATGAAGATCCTTTACCAGTGGGTTAACCTCTGAGTAAAAAACAGGGTATATGTGAGGACACAATAAGAAAACTTTTATGTTTTTTTACAGAAGGCCTAGGAGATTCGTGAGCATGTTCAGATGCTGAAAAAACATGTTAAGGGGAGGAATCGAACAGCAGCAGAAAAAATAAAAGTCGGAAAAACAGTTAGTAGGTTTACCATTAAAAGAAAAAAAAAATTACTCACCTGTGCACAAATCTGATGCATGACATGACCAAATTCGTGGAAGTAAGTCCGCACCTCATCATGCCTCAGGAGAGAGGGACGAGCTGCTGTTGGCTGCGAGAAGTTCACCACAAGAGCAGCCACGGACATCATGCGGCTCCCATCAGGCAGGAGGCAGCCAGGCTGGAGACCAAAGCAGGCTGCGTGGTTGTACTTTCCTTCCCTGGGAACCAGAGCATCATGGGTGAGATATGAGAACTCTTCTCTAGCAGAAGAAGAGGATACTCTGGTATCCTTCTACATACCAGAGGGATGTAATCCACACTTAGAAAGTAGGTCAACATTTTATCAAAATGGATAAACCAGAACTAAGCAAACAAAAACTCTACTATCGCTTCACATGAGTTCTATCTCCAAGGTTTCTTTTGCTGAAAAATCTTAATGTAAGAATTAAGAGTATATACCATACCCAGTACAGAGCTCAATGTTTAATGGAATCTTGCTTTTCTTCTCCAAGGACAGGGTCACTAAACACTAAATTGTGCAAACTTGAGATAAAAGATATAGTTTGATTTACGAGGCAGTTTTTTCTTAAAATTAGAATTGACAGAAAACCAAATACTGGACAAGAAGGTTGTTCCTTTTATTCAAGGAAGGAAGAATCAGCATTCACAATTAAATGAGCTCCTTTTATAAACTAGTCAGGCCTTTCTGAAACAATGCTTTTAGTTAGCTTGGGAAAAAGCATAAATTACACTATAAAGTTGTCTATTCTTGGACAATGGGGTATCAGTGATGGTCTCTCCAAAAGCAATGTGCAGTTAGACTTTATTCCACAAGTAGGTTTCCTTCATTCTTTTCTTTTTTTGGCCAGAAGACTAGCAGTACATTCAGGTTTGGGGTAGAACTTTTAGTTTGTTTTGATTAATATATACATTTTTTTTGTATTATCTTTTCTTGCTGACTCCTTATTAGTCTGTTTTCCCTGCTGTTCTTTAACTGTTCTTCAAGTTAAAAAAAAAAATTAGCCTTTTCCAGCTTCCTATAATGGTATAATGCTAGAAAGGGCAATGTTCCTATCCACACAACCATCACAATGTGTTTCACAATCTCCAAATCACAACTTTTTCTGAATTCATCACTAACTGGAAGGCATTCGACTAACTGACCATTCCAAGACAGATGCCTCCAAGGAGAGAGGAAGTGAGGAAGCAAGCATTTTTTTTTTTTTTATACCTGGGGCAAATCCTGCAGAAACCAGTAAGAAAAGTCTTTTTAACAAATTGTCAAAGGCTGTGGTGGACCAGCTAAAACAGGGAGCCTCTGTGAACTACAGATAAGGACATTCTGCCTCTGTTTACAGGGTCTTCTCCCTGAACCTGGCCAGGGGCACACAAAAAGACGGTGGCCAGGGAATACCCTGATAGAGCATCAGTCCACGCAGGCTTGGAGAGGGAGCAGCTGCCTGGGTAAAGGAATGAAGCGCTGCCTCGCTTCTGGGAGGAAGCGCACAAACTCTGCAGCCCTAAAAGCACTGGTAAAAACCCAAAGCCAAGGGAAAGAGAAGAGAAAAAAATCCTCTCCTTCTGAAGGAAGACAGGAATGCAGTGTGGGCCCAGACCTACAAATGAGACCTACTGAACAGGCTATGTCAGCACTGAGCAGCGACATGGGAAGGAAGGGGACAGATGAGGAGGGGACAGGCCCCATGAATGTGAACACCAGAAACTATATACTGAATGTGATACGATTTTCAGCCAGCCCAGATTCTGGTGGTTCAATGGGCTAACCAGTGCTTCTAGAATAATTCCATGTAGTTACTTCTAAATGTGTAAACAGATCTATAAATTTTTTTTTTTTTAAAGAATTTATCTCTTTGTTTATTTACATATTTGACAGAGAGAATGAGAACACAAGCAGGGGGAGCCAGAGAGGGAGAAGCAGACTCCTCGTGGAGCAGAGAGCCTGATGCAGGGCTCGATCCCAGGACCCTGGGATCATGATCTGAGCCGAAGGCACATGCTTAACTGACTGAGCCACCCAGGTGCCACTATTCTATTTTATACCTCTTAGTGCACTATGGAAGGTCAAGAGTGTATTTTTTCCCCAAAAGTGTGTTCTTCATTTGAGAGTAGTATGTGTGCTACTGTGTTAGCCTTGTCTGTCTAACATCAGGCCCTGGGCTGAATTCAGGCAGATGCTCAACCACTGAGCCACCCAGGTGCTCCACTGTACATGTTTAAAAATGCAGAGAATAGGACGCCTGGGTGGCTCAGCAGTTGAGCGTCTGCCTTCAGCCCAGGGAGTGATCCTGGAGACCCGGGATTGAGTCGTGCACTGGGCTTCCTGCAAGGAGCCTGCTTCTCTCTCTGCCTGTGTCTCTGCCTCTCTCTCTCTGTGTCTCTCATGAATAAATAAATAAAATCTTTAAAAATAAATAAATAAAAAATAAAAATGCAGAGAGTAATGCTGCAACTTACAGGTTTAAATGTAGATTCTCTGGTGAACAAAAGCTCCCCAGTGACATTGCTGTATATTACTCATTTTATGCTATGAAGCTAGCTTTATTATTTTTTAAAAAGATTTATTTATTTATTTATTTATTTATTTATTTATTTATTTATTTATTTATTTATTTATGATAGACATAGAGAGAGAGAGAGGCAGAGACACAGGAGGAGGGAGAAGCAGGCTCCATGCCGGGAGCCCGACGTGGGACTTGATCCCGGGACTTCAGGATCGCATCCTGGGCCAAAGGCAGGTGCCAAACCGCTGAGCCACCCAGGGATCCCCGAAGCTAGCTTTATTTAATCTCTTTCTTTTTCTTTCCTATCAAATGCTCTGGGATATCATGTCATTTCTTGCTCTGCTGCTGTCACAACAGTAGTGAATCTGGCTCCGCTGACCAAGGGTAATCCCTTTGCACCCCACCCTCATACTTTTCACTGCAGTGGCCGGAGTAACCCATACATGAGTTCTCTCTGCCATACTGAGATGATTCTTACTGAAAAAGAGCAGATTGTCCCTAAACCAGAGGAGGTTGCACAGAAGAAAAAAAGATATCCCAAAAGAAACTAAAGACACAAAAACTTATGGCCCAGGTGTAAATTCTGCATAAAATAAATGCAGATTAAAAAAACAATAATAAATTTTAAAAGGTCCGTATCAAGCATCTTATGTTAAAACCAGAGTGTTTTGCTTTTTTGTTTTGAGAATCTTAGTATTCAATGAATAAAAATTGAAATGTGATTTTAAAAACAGTAACTTTTTTTTTAGGCCTACTCCAAATATCATTTTTGGACTCATGTAGAGAAAATGAGTTATTCCATCTCACTTTTATGAAGTGACAGGAAGTGAACATTAAGTAGGTCACTACTTTCACAAGAGATCAGCTTCTGATTCCCATATCAGTGCTGGTAGCAATGGCCAGATCTCAGAGTACAAAAGAAACCAATTATATGTTGGCAGGGAGACAGCAGGTGGAGGTAGCAAGAACTGCTATCTTTGACCCTGGAAGTAGAACCTGGGGACAGTAACAGAACACTCCAAGACTGAAGGATTTCCCCGGAAAGAATTTTTGGCTTAAAACTCTATGCTGACATTCTTATTAAAAATAGACCCGTCTACATGGTTTATTTTTAGATTATATCAAAAGTGAAAGTAAGTCCAAAAAACATTGGGATAAGACTCCACTGTCTGGATGACACAGCGTCCTTCCAGCAAGTACCTAAAGTCACCCAAAGTCTGTGGGTTAAAAACTTCTTGCACTACAAAAAGTAGGGGGTTACTGTAATTTCCTTTGGCCTAGTTAGTAAAACGAACTGGTAATTGTAACAGCCTAGCTTTGTTTTAGAAAGCAGCCTAGAGAGAAAGTGATCCAAATCCTTTCATGTCTGATGAAACAGAGTCCATAGTTACTGCATGTTTCAGAAACAATAATATTTTGAATTCTCACCATTGACTGAATACCTAGCCTGGGTGATATGCATAAATAGCCTAATGCATGAAGTAATCCTATAAAGGGATTACCAGTCCCAACGACAGAGGAAGAAACAGAGTCTCAAAGAGGTTAAGTCACTTAAGCATCTCAACTCCATGTGAATGACTACAAAGATTTTGCTATTCCTACTATACTGTGCTGCTTCTCAGCCAGATTCAGGGAAGTGCCATAGACTAAAGAGTACTGGCAAACAGATTACCTGAATAATAAATATTTTAGGGACCAATTTATTTATTTGTTTGTTTATTTTTAAAGATTTTATTTACTTATTCATGAGACACACAGAGAGAGGCAGAGACACAGGCAGAAGGAGAAGTGGGCTCCCTGCGGGGAGCTGGATGTGGGACTCGATCCAGGATCTCGGGGTCACGCCCTGAGCCAAAGGCAGCCGCTCAACCTCTGAGTTACCCAGGCGTCCCAAGGGGCCAATTTTAAATGAAGTAAGTGCAGTGCACAAACCAGATGATGATGGTAATGATGATGATGATGGCTGCAAACACTTACTAAGCAATTGCTATATGCAGAGTCGTCTTCTAATCAATGTTCTGCACATCATTAACTGTTTCATCCTTATAACCCTACAAAGCAGGTAGAACTAATATTCACATTTTATCAAACCTATAATATAGGTAAGGGAACTGGGGCACAGGAACATTATTAAGTAAGATGCCTGGTAAGTGACAGAGCCAGACACTCTGGCTTCAGAGACCACATGTTCACTCTCACTTCTAAGAACCACACGTGAGAACTCTGGAAGACAAGAGTTCTAACCTGGGTAGGAATCGAATCCCTACAGTTCCTTCCAACAATAGGACTCTCAGTACCTTGGATAGAGGTCCAAGTAGAACTGTCCCAAAACTTCTCCTGTGGCTTTGTCCTTCACAGTGTAAAGTGTCACACTTTTATGCCACACATGAGCATCTGCCACCTGCTCGAATGAAAGCCCCAACAACTCCTGGTAGATGTTCAGCAAGCCTTCAGTGACCACTTCAATTGGGAAGTATTCCTTGAGGCTCTCTTGATCGATGGAGTACTTGAGTTCTTCTGTCTGAGTCATGTAGTAATGTAGATCCCAGGCATTGATTTTCCCATCATATTCAAAACCTCTCTCTTCACATTCCTTTTTCTTCAAATTCAAAATAAATTCTCGCTCTGCCTCACCCAATGGTTTTAATTTCTGGCTTAAGTCATCTGTGAGGGAAATGGGAAAAGCCAGTGATTTATTGCTTTTGGGAGCAAGCACATTTATACACATACCAGTGTATGTGTGCTAAAGCACGGTGTTTTCTCCTTTGTTTTTTTTTTTTTTTTTTAATTTTTTTTTTAATTTTTTTTTTTAATTTTTTTTTTTTTTTTGCATTTATTTATGATAGTCACACACACACACACAGAATGAGAGAGAGAGAGAGAGAGAGAGGCAGAGACACAGGCAGAGGGAGAAGCAGGCTCCATGCACCGGGAGCCCGACGTGGGACTCGATCCCGGGTCTCCAGGATCGCGCCCTGGGCCAAAGGCAGGCGCTAAACCGCTGCGCCACCCAGGGATCCCCTGTTTTCTCCTTTGTAGTACTTGATACACATAATGGGAGGAAGGAAGAGTGGAAGGAGAGAGCGAGGGAAGGAAAGCAGGCTCTCTTATGACAGCACTGCTGTTCTCTTCAGGGTAATTTATCATGGCTCCTTGCCCTCCCCCCTGCCTTTTTTTTTAGTTTTTCTTTTTTAGCACCAGACAAATCAAGCCACAACTTCCTCATACCATCAACAAAGCTCAAGTTTATCTCGGAGAACTCTGACTCCAGAATGTTATATAACTCAGGAAACAAAACAATAGTGAAACCATCTCAGGTACATGATTACTCTTCAATGAGATGAGGCTCCTCAAAAAGCCAGGGAAGATAAATCAGATGCAACCTGTGATCACTATTACTAAAAACTGCTCAGGGCAGTTAAAGAACAGCCATGGGTTTTGTTTATCACCAATCCCTTCCTATAAAGAATGTCTATTTGGATATAGCAATTCCACTTTTTAGATGGATACCACAATTTATATACCGTGGTTAATTTTGACTATTTCGCTTTCTCCCTAACTTTATTTATTTATTTTTAATTTTTTTCCCCCCTAACTTATTTTAATTTAAAAAGGGCACATTTCCATCTGGGCTATCCTCTTGCTGCCTGTATTCACATACTCTCTTACAGGCCTAATCAGAATTGGATCACTTTGTATCTCCCTTAACTTTCCTTCTTTCTCTTTACAGGGCTTATCAGACAATTGTCTTCACCTTTACACTCTAGGATTGACTTCCAAACTGCCATGTCCTGTAACAGAGCCAAATACATGTTTATCTTACAAATATTTGTGACAAATTGAGGACAAATACATAAGAGCCCATGCATTTAGCTGGATACAGTGAGATAATCAAAGAAAAAGAAAGATGGAAATATACAACTGAGTATAAAAAGACCCCACCTAGAAAGGCTGTTACGTGGCTGGTACTCTTTGCAGTGTTCATTTCAAGGACAAAGTCGGCATGTGTGCTATAGCCAAGGAGTTTGGCTACTCTGGCCCGCAGTGGGAGTAGCTGCTGCAGGATTACGGTATTTTCCTAGTAGTAAACAACAACAACAAAAACAAAGATTCATCATTAATTGGATCCAAAGCATTAAAAGAGAGTTATTACATGTATTTTTAGGTTGGCAAAACTGTTAGGTATTTTTAAACCATCTCACCTCTGAATAAATTACTACAGTGTTAACGGACTTTTTTTTTTAAAAGCTATGATTGAGTTTTATTTCTGAAATAACCGACTTTTTAACCCCCAGGAGGTTGCTATGAAGTCTTAATAAAATTTTAGGTATTATAAACTTAAGAGTGGAAAATATTAAGGACTACAGTGATTCCACATTTAATTTCATTAATAAGACTGCAACAAATATTGATACTTAAATTTGTTTTTGGTATTATAAATATATATAAACACTAGTTTGCCACTTTTTTTTTTTTTTACAGATTTTATTTATTTATTCATGAGAGACACAGAGAGAGAGGCAGAGACACAGGCAGAGGGAGAAGCAGGCTCCCTGTGGGGAGCTGGATGTGGGACTTGATCCTGGATCCCAGGATCATACCCATGATCCCAGGATCATGCCCTGAGCCGGAGGCAGACCTCAACCACTGAGCCACGAAGGAGCCACTAGTTTGCCACTTTAACTTCACACCCACTAGTATGGCTACTATAGAAACAATAGAAATATAATGAAATATATATATTTTATAAAATACATATATTTCTATATTATAAGGAATATAATACAGAAAAATAGTGAGGATGTGAAGAATCTGGAACCTTTGTGTACTGCTGATACGAATGTAAAAAGTATAGCTGCTGTGGAAAATAGTATTGCAATTCCTTAAAAAATTAAACACATAATTACTATATGATCCAGCAGTTCCACGTGTGGGTATGTATCCCAAAGAGTGGAAGCAGGAATTCAAAAAGATATCTACACACCTGTGTTCACTACAACATTATGTGAATAATAGCCAAGTGGTGGAAGCGTGTTCATCAATGGATAAATAAAGGAAATGTGGTTGATACATACAAAGGAATATTATTCAGTCTTAAAAGGGTAAGAAATGCTAGCGCATGGATAAAACGTCAAGACATCACACTAAGTAAAATAAGCCAGCCACAAAATATGTCTCACAAATTGTATGATTCCAACTTACATAAGGTTCCTAGAGGAGTTAAATTCATAGAGCCAGAAAATAGAGCAGTGAATCCCAGGGGTCGGGGAAAAGAAGATTGGGAGTTAGTATTTAATGGGTACAGAGTTTTAGCTGGGAAAGATGACAAAGTCTGAAGACACATAGTGGTGATGGTTGCATAGCAATGTGAACATTCATCTCAAATCATTACACATTTTTTTGGTTTTGTTTTGTATGTATTAAGAATATAAATAATGATATTGCTTTATTTTTTTAATAATAAAAGGAAAAGTAATCTCCTGGAGAAAGTAATAAATGTTGAAGCCAAAGAAAAATTACCCCAATGATTAAATCATATTTAATTGTTTCTAAGGAAGATCACACACTGAGGTCAGTCTATCCAGGTTCTTAATTAGGCTCTACCATTTATTATTTATTTGACCTATGGTAAGCCCTTTAACCTTTCTAAGCCTCAGGTTTCTCATCTTTAAGATGTGGACAATAGAAGTAGCTGAATCGTAGGGTGATAACGAAGACTCAAGTCAGAATATATGTCAAGTGCACAGAAAAGTGCCTGGTACATGAGCAAATACTAAATAATTATTTACTCTAATTTTCATTATTTTAAAACTAGAATGGAAATATGGATAAGAGAAATACATAACTCTTCTCAAGTTCTAAAGTATACTAGTTTGAGTTTTCCCATCTTTTTCAGTTTTCCTAGACTTCTCTCTGGACTGCCAATTTTCTCAAAATCCCCCTCCCCCCATTCTTTCTTTTAGTAAAAGAATTTTCTGAGTTTTTGCTGGACACATGATACCTTGACTACCTCCCCTAACCTCTCTTAAAACTAGCTGTGGCCACATGATATGCAACGGAACAAGGGACTAGCAAAGAGGTCATGAGTAAAATTCCTGGGTTATCTCTTTATAGATGCTTGTCTTGTCAGCTGTGAACTGCATGTGACAACAATGACTGTGGAAGCCACAATACCAAGGATGGCAGAGCTATCTCCTCCAACTCTGGATCACTCACCTCTGTACTGTTAGTTGCAAGAGAAATACACCTTTAGAAATTGTGTTAAAACACATATAACATAAAAATGCCATTTTAACCATTTGAAAAAAATTATTTAAGACTTTTATTAGCAGGTGCTTGCCATCTACTGACTTTGAAAAAAAATCAAGTTGTAAACTTTTTTTTTTTTTTTTTTTTTTTTTTTTTTTTTAAATTTTTATTTATTTATGATAGTCACAGAGAGAGAGAGAGAGGCAGAGACACAGGCAGAGGGAGAAGCAGGCTCCATGCACCGGGAGCCCGATGTGGGATTCGATCCTGGGTCTCCAGGATCGCGCCCTGGGCTAAAGGCAGGCGCCAAACCGCCGCGCCACTCAGGGATCCCCACTTTTTTTTTTTTTTTAAATTATTTTATTTATTTATGATAGGCACACAGTGAGAGAGAGAGACGCAGAGACATAGGCAGAGGGAGAAGCAGGCTCCGTGCATCGGGAGCCTGATGTGGGATTCGATCCCGAGTCTCCAGGATCATGCCCTGGGCCAAAGGCAGGCGCCAAACCACTGCGCCACCCAGGGATCCCTAAACTTTTATTACAAATTTAAAATTAGATTCTTAAATTTAAATCTTAACTTGACCAGATACAAAACAACTTAAAGACTTTTAAAGGCGTATTGAGAAAAACCAGGCTAAAAAACCAAACCAAACCCAACCCGTTTATCATTACCAAAAAAGACAGCTTTAGGTAAAAATAATAGAAACCTCAGGCTGCATAGATAATGCAGATTAGAAGTTCTCCTTATCGGCTCAATGGGCAAAAGGCAAGCACTTAAAGTCTTTGGCTCCAATCTCTTGTTTATTTATTACTGCTGGAAATTCATATTTACTACTTCTTGTTGGGCAGCTAAACCGGATGATAGTAGAGACGGTAAGACCGCATTTACTTAGTGTTCCCAGCCTCACGAGCCTACCAATTCTCAGAGGTAGATTGGCTAGGTTTGTCTCTGGAATCTTGTGGTTTGGGGTTTTCTAGCATCTGTGTGGGTCACTGGAGTTAAGTTGGCAGAGACCTTGAGGCAGCTGTTGATGTTGGGCCTCATCTTAATTTTCCTTCCTTTCCACTTCAGGCTGTCTCTGTCAAGAAGGAACCCTGTGGGATCGTGGTCTGAACCCCCATACACACTGTCTCACTGGTCTGCCTTGCTCTCCTGTCTGCTGGTCAGAGCCCTCCAGTGCTTCTCCCTGTGGGCGAGGGTTGGAAGAGTGGTTGCTGCCCCCAGTCAAGTGGGAACTTGGTCTATGGGAGGTCTGGCACTGTGGGGCTTGCCTTTCAGGAGCACTGTCCCAGTCCTCCTCCTTCCCCATCCTCACTATTCTGGTACTTCTGGGGGAACCGTGAGGAAGGCTCCTGCAATGAAGAGCATCTTTAACAGTTATCACCTGCTGCATATTTATGGCCTTGAGCTGGGGCTCCACCACAGCCTGGCACTTTTGCTGCCTCCCTACCCTTTCCTCCTCCCACACCAGACTCCAGCCTCTCCCTTTCCTACACTAAGCAGGTACTTCCCAGGGTGATTCTTTTTGGCAATCTGGTATACAAACACCTTGGTCTCATTTCTGTTGATAGAACTGCATCAACTTCTTAAAGTGAACCACTTTACGTTCTCCACACCTTCATTGTGATGACCTTGTGGTGCTGCGGAGGTGAGGGCGCGTGGTGACAGTGATGGTGACTGGGCCACTGGGGGTGCAGCTGCTTAGGGCTCTCTGGGGTCCACTCTCCTTCCCACTCTTGCCGGAACTCCCATTTAAGCCATTTTTAAGTGTCTAATTCAGTGGCACTAATTGCACTCAGTTCATACTATTAGGCAACCACTACTATTATCTGTTTCCAAAACTTTTCCAACACCCCAACTGGAAACCTGGTAACCATTAAACAGCAATTCCCCAGTGTCCCCTGCCTCTGCCAACCACTAATCCTTTCTGAAGAGAAATAGCTTTTATCTTATTTGAGTCACTGCACTGTTGGTTGGCTTTTGTATAGCTGCTTACCCTGTACCCTCACACACACAGAGGCTGGTATTAGGAATAGGGTACTGCCATAAGAAAAATGAAAAAATGTACAGAAGTAGAAGGTGGGAACAGAGACACAGCAGGCTAGGAAGCTGGCAATCCTCATTATACCATGGGTAACATTTGTTAAAATGATTTCATATCATAACTTGGAAGGCAGGAAAATTATCTACTAAGTCTTAGCCCTAGAGGGACTGTTGGGGACATCTAACATTGGTGCATGTGTGTTGCTATGTGTGGCTTTTGGAAAGATTGCATGAGATGAACTCAAATGAGAACTGTTCAGTTTACAAAGATAGAAGGAAAAGACTTCTATTAACCAAGGTTTTGTCCATGGCTTATAGTCTAGGACCTCAGATGTCTGGGGGAGCCATCGCTCTGTACTCCTAGGATCAAGAGAAAAGACTCACTTAAGAGTTATTGAATTACAGAGAGTAGTTTGAGAATACTGTCTTCTTCCTCAAGCCTACTGTTTCAGAAGGCCCCATAGCAGACTCTATTAAAGCAAGATGGACAAGATACAGGAGCCAATATAAAAAAATCTAGAAGACTTAGGAACTACTGACCAAAAGTATTACTTGGGTATAATCATTTTAATCTGAATCTGACTGGAAGCAAACAGACAAGACACTTACTACATTTTTGAGGGAATTATATTACCAAAGGCATCATGAACTTGGCCTACAAAAGCTTGTGGTTATTTGATCCCTAAAGCAATCCTGAGGCTTCAAACCAGCATGAGCAGGAATCTTGACTAGTAGCTGCCCAGGATTTGGTCCTAGAGGGCAACAGACAAGAAAGAATTCCTGGCAGGCAAAATCAGGGATCGCACGGTACAATTACTAATTACTGCTAGGAAAAAAAAAAAAAGTAACTTTAAGGAGCTATCCAAGGACCTTCATTAAAGCAAGGAATCCTCACAATTTCTGCCAGTTTTTGAAAATTGGTATGGGCCTGCCATATGTCTCCCATTCTTTCCTTTTCCAAACAGGAGTTTTTAGTGTGGTTACTGCGTTCCTAATCCATCAGTGGGTGTGTGTGTTGGGGATGAACAGATCAGACAACATGTTCTCTCTTTCATAAGTTGCTAGATCATGAGGAAGCTACAAGTGGGGAGGATTCCAGACAGCCTTGTCTTTGAGCTCGAGGCAGTTAACTGGTTACGATTTGACATATGGTGAGTGGGTTCTAGGTGTGGCAAAAAGGTGCTCACAGTTATCTGGAGGGCCTGAGAGGCAGACTGTGGAGGAACTGGCCAGCTGACTCTCAGAAGGCATTTTTAATTCTTCCTTTTTTCCTTTTGGCAGTGGAATCCCCTCAGCTAAGCACATGGCTGTCAACCAGAGACTACATTTCCCCCCGTTCCCCTGCAGCTAGATATGGCAAGATGATGGAATCCGAGTCAATGGGATGTGAATGGAGTTGATGTACATCATTTCAAGGTCTTCTTAAAGGTGCTTTATTTTCCCTCTTCCCTAAAGGCTGGGACATGGTGAGAGCTGGTATGGCCTTGGAAGTCATTTGTTGAGGACAGAGAGGCCTAGACTTCTGACTTGGTAAAAGAATACAACTTTTGTTTATTTAACCCATTCTATTTTAATGAAAACAGCTTATGATGTGGCCACACCAAGGCTGCTACTGAGCAAGGAGAAAGTTAAAAGCTTTAAGAAATTAGGAGGCATAATACACAACTAGGCATATTGGTCTCTGAGCTGATGTCAACATGGGTAAACAAAGGAAACCCATTTCTTAAAATCTTCCACAAAAACAAAAGAAAGACAAAACATTCAGAGTACCTCTTTGCACCTTGTATTAAAAGCCATTTCCATCTTCCTTCTGGTCTCAGGGATACAACATTTCTTCATGACAGGAAAATAGTGTGGATATTTTAAGGTAATTTTATACTTGTCATCATCTGTCTTTTCTAAACCATCAATGAAATCATCAGGAAGTGCACCTGCAAAAAATAATTTTCTCATTCTTTTCTACTCATTATTAGTGTATTAGCAATTGGCATGGTGCCTTTAAGAAGCTCTAGGAATTCTGTGAAGTAACTGAGATTCAAGTAAAATAATGATAATCCTTATAATATTTTGATGTTACTAGAATGGGGGTGGTGATCAGAGGACGGTGGCTTAGGAGATGGTAATTCAGAATATGAATAGGCTTCAGTGCACTTGTACAGATGGTGTTTTGATGGGGAACAGGCAAAGCTAAGCCACAAAAGATTCAGAACAGATTAAGCACAGACTACTTAAAGTTGCACTGTAGGAGATATTATAAAGCAAAAAATTTCAAGGCACTGAAGGCTGTTAAACACTAGCATAAGTTACCAGGAAATATTGTGAAATCTCCTTTGGATTATCTCTAGAAATAGTATATATTCTTATTAGAATAAAATCTAGGCATGCTTTGGTTGTCTTTTTTGTTGAAGGGGTGATGAGTTCTATAGAAAAATACCTGATCATTTTTTAAAGAATTCTTTCAACTTTGATTTGGCAAATGGTGAGGTAACATTATTTCTCTAAATTATACTATTTAACCAGAAAAAAAAAAAACCCAGAATTTTACCAAGTTCAGCCTTGGAAAATACAAGGAAGGTATCATCCTCATTGAGGTTTTTGTTGAAGTCAATACATAGCTCACTCACTCTTTTCTTCATTGCTTTGATTTCCTAAACAGAAGATACAGATATAGAACATAAACAATAAGACAAAACTTTCATTTTTTTTAAAAAGATTTTGTTTATTCATGAGAGACACATACACACACACACACAGAGGCAGAGACACAGGCAGAGGGAGGAGCAGGCTCCATGCAGGGAGCCCGATGTGGGGCTCGATCCCGGGACTCCAGGATCACACCCTGGGCAGAAGGCGCCCTAAACCGCTGAGCCACCCAGGCTGCCCGAAACTTTCATTTTTAATGCCATTGTTCAAACAAGTTTCACTTTTACATGAAGATTGGCTTCTATGTCCAGCCTGCAGGAAGTGTTTTTTTAAAGATGTGTTTCATAAAATAGTTTGTTGAAGTCTTGAAGTCTTCTATGCAGTATCTGTATCTGTATGGGTATCTGATACAGAGTATCAGTATGCAACATGAGTATCCGTATGCAACACCTACAAAACGCAATCCCAGTGATGTGTTAGAAATTAGTCATAAGAACTAACTTGTAAGAATTAAATAAACTTAGTAGGTATAATCGAAGCAGACTCTGGTACAGAGTACATACAGATAGTAAATAGTTGTTGGGTGAATGAATGAATGTAGTAGCCTGTTAATAATTAACATTTTTCTTTCTTTTTAAAAATTATTATTATTATTTTAAATATTTTATTTATTTATTCATGAGAGACACAGAGGGAGTGAGAGGCAGAGACACAGGCAGAGGGAGAAGCAGGCTCTATGCAGGGAGCCCGATGTGGGACTTGATCCCGGGTCTCCAGGATCACACCCTAGGCTGCAGGAGGTGCTAAACCGCTGCGCCACCGGGGCTGCCCTAAAATTATCTTTTTAAAAACATTTTATCTATTAATTTGAGAAAGACAGAGAGACAGAGCTTGAGTGAGAGAGAGAATGCACAAGCAAGGGGGAGAGTCAGAGGGAGAAGGAGAAGCCGACTCCCCATTGAACAGGGAGCCCGATATGGGGCTTGATCCCACTACCCAGGAACCATGATTTGAGCCGAAGGCAGATGCCCAATTGATTGAGCCACCCAGGCACCCCTAATTAACATATTTCTAATCTTTTCCAATTCAGAGTTTTAATGTAGAAATCAACATTTGGTGCTGAAGTAAACAGATAATTAATTTTATGGTTGCTTTGGAAAAAAGGCTGTGTCTTAGTTTTATAGACTTTTGTAAACTAAGGTAATAGGGGCCTTAACATTTGCATAAAAAATATTAGGTGGGAAATCAGAGGAAGCAAAAAAGGAAACCACAAGAAAAACATTAAATGTTTATATTAACCTGTCTTATATTCTAAAGATGCTGGATAATGAAATTTCAGGAACCATAATGGTTCTCAAAGCATGGCCCTGACCCCAACATCACCTGGGAGTTTGTTAGAAATGTATATTCTTAAGACCCAAACCAAACCAACTAAAACACAAACTCTCAGAGGTGGGACTCTGTACTCAGAGCTTTAACAGTTTTGCTGTAAACCATCACTTGGTTTGGATGTCTTTCACACTGGTTTCCTGTTTCTAATGTTTACAAGAATAACCTGATAATTCTGGTGCACACTTAATTTGAGTCTGCTGACTTAACACATACTGTGCAGTATTGGTTTTGGACACTTGGGTTATCACCTCAAGCTCCCTTCCACCTCTCCCCCATTCTACATTAGCCATGTAGTTTGGGTGGGACCTGATCCTATCTGAAATTTCAGGGATGTGACCCTATACCATTCAGGTAATCCCATCCCCACTGTAGTACTGACTGGTTCTGATTAGCAAGGCCTGGCATTCTCCTGACTAAAAGGGGAGTCAGGATTAGGCATATAATCCAATGCAGGCCATTAAGACATGAGAGGAAGTTTGACACTATGTCCTTTTGGATGGTGGATCTTCTAGTTATACAAGCAAATAAATCTTTTCTATTGTTTAAACTGAGTCAACAGGGTTTTATCAATTGTAAATAAACATATTTCAACTAATACAATGCCCCAGACAGAAATGATGAGTGACCCGGAAGACATAAGGTAAATTACGTAAGTCAGATCAGTCACATTTCTCTAACTAGGCTGAGGAAGATACAAGGTATTCAAAGGGCGTTTAGGTGACAGAAAGGTACCTGTATCTCAGTAGTACCTTCAGTTATATCTACTAGGCTGACATCACTTGGTTTGGCTATCTTTCACACTTGTTTCCTGTTCTACTGTTTAGAAGAATGACTTGGAAACAGATCCAGGGTTGTATTTCCTGTCCAAGAAGAATGATTTAATTCTGTAGCTGAGTTTACTTCTGATAATGGAAGACAGGATCAGCATCAGACAAGAAAAAGTTTGAGGAGCACTTTTCAATAGCTAATGTGTCCTCATATTCGGTTGGCCCTTGAGCAACAGGGATTTGAATGGTCCAGGGCCACTTATATATAGATATTTTTTCAGTAAATAAAGTTCAGTACTATAAATGTATGTTCTCTTCCTTTTGATTTCCTCAATAATAACTTCTTTTCTCTGGCTTACTTTAAGACAATATATAATACATATAACATACAAAATACATGTTAATCAACTATGTTATGGGTAAAGCTTCTGGTCAATAGCAGGCTATTAAGTTTTTGGGGAGTGAGAAGTGTGGATATTTTTGACTGTGCAGGGGAATTTTTATCTCAACCCCCAGGATGTTCAAGGGAGAACTATATTAATCCTAGGGTATTCCACTCCAAAGTGCTTGTATTAAAACTCTATCATAAAAATTTTATTACCAATGACCATGGGAGTGAGAGTGCAAATCAACTACTAAGACCTGGAAATAGCCATAAGGAAATATAAAATGGAGAACGGAAAATAAGCCCAGCACATATGAAACAAATGTAATTTGCATAGGATTAAAAATTCTGATTATCAGTTGTCAGTCACCATGAGGTTGAAAGGAGTTGTAGAATTTAAAACCACTGACTACCAAATACACTGGAAATGGATTTGTATTATGTATTATTTTCCATAATACAAATGTGTTGTTTTCCAACCTGTTTTCTGTTGTATTTTATTTATTCTTTGTTTTTCAAATAAGAAAAAAGAAACATAAACTCACATTTTGAACTTGTTCTGGAAGATGGAGCCCATTCCTTTTTCCCATTTTAATTGACTTTTCCAAGTATCTCCTGGCTTCAGGTTTTATCTTACTCAGATCAGATGTTTCCTGAAATGAAAGGGTATGACAACCATTTCTGTTACAATAGTGCATGGGTAAATTATAAACTATGAGACCAAAGCAAATTTATTCATCATCTCTGTTGGGTTATGAAGCACACAGGTGATTACGAGGCAGGCTCTTTTGAAGACCTAATTTCTTTTATGCTTTAGTGAGCTTTGCTCATTTAAAAGGGAAAAATTAAATAAATAAAAAAGCTAAACAGAACTGCCTCGCCTCAAATCAGAATCAAAAATGCCTGTACCACTTGAAAGTGTGATAATAGAAACATTTGCATAATCTCATTCTGAGTATTCTCTATGACCATGGTCTTTTTCAAAGAACGTATTCCTTATCACGAATCATCTGGATTTAATTTTCTATCATTTGCTAACCTGGTTCCACTTGAGAGGCAGGAATAGAAATAATGGGCAAATTCTACACAAATGGAGAATGGGACTCTTTTGCCAACATACCAAACAAGGACAGCTGGATTAAAACCCCAGCCAAAGGCTTCCAACACTTCAAAAATGCCTTACTGTCATTTGGCAAGAGAGATCAAGAGACTACAGCAAGCAGCATATGAACGAGTATCTGGGAAAATGAGTCAACACTGCATAAAAAGGAGGAAAGCTGGACAGAACATTTGAACCTGTATGCAGGAGCAAAACAACGTCACTCAAAAGAATGGAGAACTCCCCCGGCAAAAGCAAGCTAATAAAAATACCAGATGTTTTCTCAAAACAGGTGGCAGGACAGACATGGCACATCTGGGTGGCTGGTCAGTTCATGGTCCCTGGGAGGAAATAGGGACGCCAGACAGACTCAGCAGGTGTAATGGATTCAGCCTGGGTGAGAGCCAATAAGGGACACGTGTCTCTAGAGCCTTAGAGACCTACCATTGGGTGCACTCTCTCTCCATCAAGACCTGGGCTGCCCACCCTTGAGTTTTATATTTTCCCAAATAAAGACATCTTTGAAGGAACAAAGTTTTAGCTTCAGAACATGCATTTTAGATTGCTGGTGTAAGGCTTTTGCTGCAATCATTCTGCAGCTTTTTTTCATATTTTATTGCAACAGGCAAATAGCTGTATTTTATTTTTAAAAATATTTTATTTATTTATTTGGGAGAGAGAGAGAGAGAACATATGAGTAAGGGGTAGAAGCAGAGGGAAATCACAGAGAGAAGCAGACTCTCCTCTGAGCAGGGAGATCTACTCAGGGCTCAATCCCAGGACTCTGAGATCCCAACTTGAACCAAAGGCCGATGCTTAACTGACTGAGCTGCCCAGGTGCCCTCAAATAGTTGTATTTTAACTAAAGGTACTACTTGATACAGCAATCCGTATCTCACTTTGCCTACCAATACAAAATCGTAGGTCCTAGGTACTAAAGCACTTTTGTGCATACATTACTCACAGTTTCCTCTGCGTTTATTCACAGTGGAGGCAGAGAACAGTTAGACTCCTTTTTCCATTATAACCTTCTTTTATATCCTTGGAGAACTTCTGCACATGCTGGCATGACTGGAGTTGGAACCCCCCCTAACTGATATTGGCACACACTGGGATCCCAGCAGCATGTGCCTGCAGTGGGAGGAAACCCCTAATGGCCAGGGAGAGAACAGGGCTGTGGGCTGGCTCCCTCAGGGATGGCTAGCCGTTCGAATCACAGAGTTCAGGGGCATGTGATTAACCTGGGGTGATCAAGGCTGGTTTTAACAGCACCAGGAAGTATGTCCTGAGGTGTGGGGCACAGCAACCGGAGTTTCTAGAAGGTATAATACTGGATGCTGTAAGGTTGGGGAGCATCTAGGCGAGAGCTATGTGTAGCAGAGGAAAAAAAGTTCCCCATGAGGAGGGTTTGGGGAGAGCTGGGTATGTTGTGAGGGGACCAAATAAGCAGAGCCAGAGCAGAAGGCCTTCCCTGCAGGGCAGTGAGCCATGGGGGAAGTCAGGCACACTGCTGGGCAGCAGTGTACCAGGGCCTCGGGTTCCTGGTTTCACCTGGTCACCAGGGCCCTGAGCTTAGAACAGAGGCTCACTGCGAGGCCCACCAGCTGCCGTGAGCAGATTTCTCCCTCTTTGCTATGCTCGGTCAGGAAGGGCTCACATGCTAGGAGTGCCTGGCCCCGCTGTATCTCGGGAGTACAGAGCTGGTCCTTCAGAAAGCCTACAAGCATACTCGGCAGAGTAAACTCAAACTCCTGGTCTTGACTGGGTAAAAACGACCGACTCCCTAAAAAGGTAAGACGGGCATCAACAGGTACAAGGATGTTCTGAGAAAAATCTGCCCCAAATTAGGTCTAATTTAAAAAAAATGACTAATTATCTGTACTGAAATGTTTGACTTACCACAAAAATGACCCTTAACAAAATTCTGACTCAACTGTAACCAGGAATCATCTGCCAGTCAGACTCTGAGGCCTCAGAAATCTCTGGAGGGCTCTCGTAGGAGGAGAGCACTTCTGATATGTGCTTCTAAAGCACATTCCTGAGCTGATCATATGAATATTCTCCCTTATAATCTCCAGGCAAGAGCAGAATCACTGTGTAAGGATTTTCTAGGAGCAAAGCAGCCAATACTCTGGACTGCTCTGTGGTAACTGCATCTTCCTTCCTGAATAAGAATTTAATCCATTTGAATCTGAACCAGGTCTCAGACCTCCTTGGGTGAAGTTTCTCCTCATTAGGGGTGGGGGAAGGCCTAACGTGCCCTTGAGAAATTTTCCAGTTTATATAATCTGACAGTAGAGGCTCGGATTTACTTTAATCTCTGTGGTGAGGAGATTTAGTTTCTTCCTATTCTCCTCCTGTAACAAAGAGGCTTCACATGAAAGTGTGAATGTGGGCACATGTGCACACACACACACTGACACATATGCTCGTATACTCATTTTATAAACAAGAAAACTGAGGTTAAATGATCTTCTTAGTTCACTCAGCTATTGATTAGTAAAAATGCATAGAAATACATTTTATAAATTCTTACTTTGGTACTTTCCCCAATATATTATACCACTAGATTATACCTTGATTTATTATCATTCTTTAGAATTTTATTATAAATCAGTGAACATTTTTCTTAATTTCTCTGCAATCCTCCCCTTCTTTCTTTAAAATATTTTATTTATTTATTCATGAGAGACACACACACAGAGAGAGGCAGAGACACAGGCAGAGGGAGAAGCAGGCTCCATGCTGGAAGCCCAACATGGGACTCGATCACAGGTCTGCAGGATCAGGCCCTGAACCAAAGGCAGACGCTCAACCACTGAGCCACCCAGGCTTCCCTCCTCCCCACCTTCTATCCCATGACTGTTCTTTTCTTTGCAAGACCTTCCATTTCAGCTTCTAAAATATATAAATAAAAGATAATTCCAGTGGGATTTTTCATATTGTGTATATAAAGAAGAAACCACAATATTGTTAAAAGAACCCTGAAAATTTAAGATGGTACATTTCTTTGAATATCATTTAGAAAAATGAATTCAGGGATTCCTGGGTGGCTCAGCGGTTTGGCACCTGCCTTTGGCCCAAGGTGTGATCCTGGAGTCCTGGGATCAAGTCCCATGTCGGGCTCCCAGCATGGGGTCTGCTTCTCCCTCTGCCTCTCTATGTCTATCATGAATAAATAAATAAAATATTAAAAAAAAAGAAAAATGAGTTCATAAGCTTGGAATATGCTATAGCAATAGAAGATAACAGAGTACAGATCCCATTGCAAAAGCTAAGACAGAGGCATAACTTAATTAAATGTCTTATATATGCAGTTCCTTTCCTGTTTTTCCTGTTCTTTTCAACGTTATGTTTTCTGTTAGGTTTCTATCTGACCACTATGAAGAGGACATTCTTAGGTAGCTTGCCTGTGTTTGCAGGGGAGGGGGGGGCACAGAAAGGCCTGCTTGCTGACCACTAATTCAAAATACCACAAGAGCCCTTGCTTTGGTGTGAGCCAGAAGCCCAGCGAGGACACTGGGAACGGGGAACCATACTGCATGAAGACACATTTTAATGGGCGCTGGTTCAGTTCCATTCAGCAAACATTCACTGAGCTCCTACTTATGCCAGGTACTGGAGGAAAAAAAGATGAATATCCTTGAGGTGCTTTAAGTAATATGAAGGGACGCCTGGGTGGCTCAGTGGTTCAGCATCTGCCTTTGGCTCAGGGCATGATCCCAGTTCAGGGATTGAGTCCCACATCAGGTTCCCTGTGAGGAGCCTGCTTCTCCCTCCGCTTGTGTCTCTGCCTCTCTGTGTCTTTCACGAATAAATCAATAGAATCTTAAAAAAAAAAAAAAAGTAATATAAAGGAAAACAAAAATATCAGCAGCTAACATCAGTATCAGGTAGTGAGTGAAAAGAGAGCTCAATACTTGGGAAGCCCAAGAGTGGTATCTGGCTAGTAGGGAAACTAAGGCAAGGTAGTTGATGCTTTGTATTAGGTCTGTAGGCTTTTAAAGCCTCACAAAGCCACAAGTTTCAGTAGTACTGATTATGACCAATAACTAGACTTTTATGTTTCAAAATCAAGAAGGGATGGTGTAGGTTAAGGGAATTACCATTATCATACTGATTTTTGACTAAAGCTTTTTCCTTCCCTTCCCTTCTTCCTTTTTTTTTTTTTTTTTTTGGGGGGGGGGCATAGTCTCAAAGCACTGGTTTGTGTATTTTAATTAGGCAGGCCTTCATGGCTGGTAGCGTAAAAGACCATATAATGTTTAAAAGCATCTTTACTTAATACCATGACCCCATTCTTTTACACTTTAACAGTAAAACTTTAAGTCACTAATTGGCTAAGATGAATTGGCCTGACCAAAGCCCAGGGCTCTGAAAAAAAAAAAAATTAATAATATTACAACAGAGAACTGTATTTCTTGATTCAGCTGGCATAACTGAGACTTTTATTTCACTAAGGAATCCCTCTTTTATGTGTATTAGTTAGCAGTTCACTGGAATAAAATATTGCATGCCTGGATTGTCTTAGCATGGAGACACTGCACATTTTTCTCATCAATACGGATTGAAAGAGTGTCTAAGACTTCTCTGCTGGCTTCTTAGCTAACAACTAAGAAACCTTTGTCAGGATGGTTGGAAAAACCAACACCTGTGGCCCTGACTGACTGCTGGCTTCCGATACCTGGACAAGCTTTTAGCTAAAGGAATGAGGAAATGGTTGCTTTAATTTCTTATTCTTTTATTTCTTCTGGTAGAATTAAGGCTAAATTTAACATGTTAAATTTGCATGTAATATTTTAAATCTATAAATGAGTGGAATTACAAACATATGTTATAAAAACACATTAAATCCACCCTTTAATTTACAAAATAGAATAGTAACATGGCTGCATTTACCTGTGCAGCAGATAACCATTCTCCTGACTTTTATGCTAAATATTTTCTCCAGTTTTACTGCTTACATATAGATTAATTGGTTTTGTTTCCTTTTGAGCTTGATGAAATGATATCCCACTGTAGTGTTCTGCGACATTTTTCTTTCATTGCTAAGATTCAGCCATGGGGCTGCATGCTGCTATACTTTACTTAATTTCCTGCTTATAAAATATTCCAATGTAAAAATACTAAAATTCCTTGACGCATTTTCTTGCTGATAGAAATCTGACTTGTTTCAGCATTTTGTTATTATAGGTAATGTTGCTATGACAACAAAATTGTTGTCCAATTTCACAAATGCAAAAATATTTCTAGGTAAACAGTAAGGATATGCTGAGTTATGAAGAATGTGAGATCCAACTTCATAATACTAAATTTTTCTCCAAATTAGTTACTACTCTAATTTTTGAATTAACTAACATCCTTACAGGTAGCGCATAAACATTCCCACTGATTCATATTTACAGATACTGAGCATTGTTAAACTTATTTTTGCCAGCCTGATGAGGAAAAATGGTATCTTAATGTGACCTTCATTTGTACTTCCCCAATTATTATTATTATTTTTTAAAGATTTTATTTATTTATTCATGAGACACAGAGAGAGAAAGGCAGAGACATAGGCAGAGGGAGAAGCAGGCTCCCTGCAGGGAGCCTGATATGGGACTCGATCCCGGGACCCCAGGATCACGCCCTGGGCTGAAGGTAGAGGCCCAACCGCTGAGCCACCCAGGAGTCCCTGTATTTCCCCAATTATTAATGAGACTGAATATCTTTTCATGTTTAATTGCCATTTGTGTTTCTCCTAAAATATCTTTTCATGTCATTTGCCCATTTTTCTTTTGGAATGTTGGCCTTTTTTTATTGATTATAGTAGTACTTATATATCCTAGGTACAAATGTTTTTCTAGTTCCATATTTTACAAATTTCTTAATTTAGTTTTTACATATTTCAGTATTTGTTAGTATTAGTGTCTTTTCATTTTATTAATAGAAGTTCTTTTTTTTTTAAAGATTATTTATTTATTTTAGAGAGAGAGAGAGCACACACACACTAACAGCGGGAAGAAGGGCAGAGGGAGAGGGAGAGAATCCTCAAGCAATTTCCCTGATGAGCAGGGAGCCCAAGTCAGGGCTTGATCTCAGGACCACGAGATCATGACCTGAGCCCAAAAGCAAGAGTTGGATGCTTAACTAACTGAGCCACCCAGGTACCTCCTAAGTTCTTTATTTTAACGTAGTCATGTTTATCAGCCTTACATTTTACAGTTAGCATTTTGGTGTTTTGTTCAACAAATATATCCCTGCTCAGGTGTCATAAAGATTTATTCCTATATAAACTTCTAGAACTTGTTTCTCTGTTTGATTGTGAGTAGGAGATCCAATTTTTCCTTTTCCTATATAGATAACCCATGTCCTAGCAACAATTACTGAAGTCCTATCTTTTAGATCTGTCACCAAATGTTCCTCACTTTAGTTTGATGAATAATTACCTCTGTGGCTCCTGGGAGGTTACTATTTCTGAGCTTCAGCATATCTATTTATAAAGAGGGATGCTTCACAAGGTTGGTATAAAAGTTAAATTAGGGCAGCCTGAGTGGCTCAGCAGTTTAGCACTGCCTTCAGCCCAGGGCCTGATCCTGAAGACCTGGGATCGAGTCCCACATTGGGCTCCCTGCATGGAGCCTGCTTCTCCCTCTGCCTGTCTCTGCCTCTCTCTGTGTCTCTCATGAATAAATAAAATCTTAAAAAAAAAAAAAGAAGTTAAATTAGATAACTACAATGTTGTGCCAATGTAAACTACTAACCACAAATTAGGGAGGAGGTAGGAAGACTATGGTATGCTAGTCTCAAGCTCTATTGTAATTTCATCCATCTATAGTCACCACAGGACTTATTTTGGAGCTTTTGAAAAATAATTGTAAATTAGTTGATACTTCTTAGATGGAGATGCACTGTCTCTTGAATTTGGGCAGACTGCAGGGACTCGTTAATCAATACAGTATGGCCAAAGTGATGCTATGTGACCTCCAAAATGGTCATAAAATGCAATGTTGCCTCTGTGTAGTTTGTTGAAACACCCTTGTCAGAGTTCTGAGTTTCCATGAAACAGATCCTACTACCCTGATGCTGCCATGCTATGAGAAAGTCCAAATTAGTCCATGTATAGAGACAACAAGGAGACGCCCTGACATAACATGAAGAGAAAGATGTCTGGTTGGCCTCTATACACTTCAGCTTCAGCCACCACTGCCTTAAATCCATGCAAGACCTCAGCAGAACTATCAAACTGACTTTTTTTTTTTTTACGATTTTATTTATTTATTCATGAGAGGTGCAGAGAGAGAGGCAGAGACACAGGCAGAAGGAGAAGCAGGCTCCATGCAGGGAGCCTGATGTGAGACTCGATCCCAGGACCTCAGGGTCACGTCCTGAGCCAAAGGCAGACGCTTAACCACTGAACCATGCAGGCATCCCTCCAAATGACTTCTTTATGAATTCCTGATCCACAGAAACTGTGACAGAATACAAAATGATTGCTGCTATATTCAGCCAGTAAGTTCTGAATAGGTTATATATCAATATATCACTAGAAGCCTTACTGAGCATAGATTTTGCATAAAGAACTGTGAAAAAAAAATAATAAAATAATAATAATTTCATATTTTTACCATCAATCCTAAGTGAAGAATAAGATGATAGCTAAAATAACATCTTATATCGAATTAAGAATATTATAGATTATTATCTACATTGGTGGTATCTTGAGACCTCAGTATTATTCAGAGCATCCTCATTTTAGTAGATCATGCTGAAATTGCTGACTTCACATAAATTTAAAATCCTATCAACCAGCTTAATGAAGGGGTTATGTATTATTCCATGGTTGCCCTGTTTTACTTACAACATTACAGAGAAATATAAATAGAATACTTAGATATATCTAAGTTTGTCTTTTTTAAAAATAATTTTTTTTTTTTTTTTTTTATAGAGAGAGTGTATGTGCAAGTGCACATAAGTGGGCTGGAAAAGGCAAGGGGAGGAGCAGAGGATAAGGGAAAGAATCTTAAGCAGGCTCCACACCTGACATAGAGCCTAACGTGGGCCTGGGTCTCATGACCCTGAGATAATGACCTGAGCCAAGAGTTGGCTGCTTAACCAACTGAGCCACCCAGGTACCCCTAACTTTATCTTTTAGGTATGAATGAGATGAGATTTATCATTTGTTAAACTGTCCAATGCTAGCACAGAACTCATACTGATAGTTTTAGATTTTAAAAAGTACTGCCTAGGGATCCCTGGGTGGCGCAGCAGTTTGGCGCCTGCCTTTGGCCCAGGGCGCGATCCTGGAGACCCGGGATTGAATCCCACGTCGGGCTCCCGGTGCATGGAGCCTGCTTCTCCCTCTGCCTGTGTCTCTGCCTCTCTCTCTCTCTCTGTGACTATCATAAATAAAAATTAAAAAATAAATAAATAAAAAGTACTGCCTAAATACTGGGTAATATATACAATTTCTGAGTCACTATATAGTATACCTGAAACTAATTTAACACTGTATGTCAACTATACTGGAATTGAAATAAAATAAATACTACCTAAATAAATGCATCTATTTGTCAAGGAATGTGTTTAAAGGGAACTAAATTCACTAAGTAAGCTCCAGTGATTAAAAAACCCACAACAGTTATTTTTTATTATTCCGATCTAGTCCTAACAGACATTGTAAAAGCTTCTAAAAACGGTTGCACAACAATCGACAGGTATGATAATAATTACTCCTTTGGAAAAAAAAGAAAGAAAAAAATGATGGAAGCAACTCTAAAACTACTGTAAATTATTACAATAAAACCTTTGAGGGGAAAAAAAAACAAAAAAAAAAACCCTTTAGAAAAAAAAAAAAGGCACCCCTTTGAGGGATGCTTGGGTGGTTCAGCGGTTTAGTGCTGCCTTGGGCTCAGGGTGTGATCCCGGAGACCCTGGAGACTCGGGCTCCCTGCGAGGAGCCTGCCTCTCCCCTTGCCTGTGTCTCTGCCTTTCTCTCTTTCTCATGAATAAATGAATAAATCTTAAAACAAACAAACAAACAAAAAAAACCTTTGAGTGAACCAGCCCAAACAAATGGACAAATATGATGAATGCACTGGTATCTATCTGGTATATTTTACTAGCATACTATATAGGCAGCAGTTTGTTCCCAAATTTAAAAGTATAACAAAGAAATCTAAAGTGACAAACCTCCTGTATCTTGCTAACATTCATAAAGATCAGAGAAAAACATTAATACAACATATTACATTAGGATTGTGATATCTTTTTAAGGCTTGAAAATCCCAAATGAAAACTTACAAGTCAGAATGGAAACAGAGTTCATCAAAGGAAATTAGAAATTCTGGGAAAAGGTTCTGAAATACATATATATAATATAGAGCTAGAAAGTAAATCAGATATTTTAAGGAAATAAAAAATAGAAGACTGTAAGGGCCATGATTTGAATCACACAGAATTAATAACTGGGGTCAAAAGAAGAAAATAAAACAATGTAGCTAATAAAGAACACTCATAAAATTATTACAATTTATGTTATTTTTATAGGGCTAGAGATGAACAGTTATGAACCACACAGATGAATATAAATCACAGGGGGGAATAGTGCCTGTCTGACATGAGAGAAGAGATAGCATGTACATCTCACATGTCTAAATAAAGTCTTAATTACATATTCTTTAGTATGTCACAAATAAAACATCTGAAACAAAACTGCTGTTTTACTTCAATGCTTGTCATAATTTGCTAGAAAGAACAAAATTTGAGATTTTGCATAAAGACACATGCAAAATTAAACAAAAATGTCTAGGATTATAAAACAATGGTTGTTTTTCAAACAAAATGCTGAGCATCATGAAAATAAAAATTCAAAGCAAAAACATAATGACAATGCTGGGAAACAAATCAACATTGGTGATGAAAAGATCAAAAACCCTCAAGGCAGACCCTAACTTAAAATATTCATTATCCATAATTACTGTGAGTCCTGAAAAACATAAGGATGATAGACAGGAATGACTGTGGCGGGTAGTATCAACAGTATGCCATCAATATCATGGCCCAAACCACATAATATTTATAGGTAAACAACTCACAATCCCATTTGGTTGTAGCTGACCTGATCTAATATAAACCTTGCAACATTCCAGAAATTCAAAGAGGTTTTTACATCGAACCATTATGTTCAAGATGGTCAAAAATCCTTAGATTTATAGCTGTACACTTTTTTATACCTGGTCTTTAGTGTTGAACGTGAACAGCAACTCAACATAAATCTATGGTATAACAATATATAACACTGTGCTATTATTATAACAATATGGTGTAATATAACAATCTATGGTATAACAATATATAACACTGTGCCCATTATTATAATAATTAAGAACAAAATCTAGAAACTTTCAGATACTTTTGATTGTTGGTCAAAGATTTTTACTTTTTTATTATAGATTTTGTTTTCTTTTTTTTTTTTTTTTATTTATTTATGATAGAGAGAGAGAGAAGCAGAGACATAGGCAGAGAGAGAAGCAGGCTCCATGCACTGGGAGCCCGACGTGGGACTCGATCCTGGGTCTCCAGGATCGCGCCCTGGGCCAAAGGCAGGCGCCAAACCACTGCGCCACCCAGGGATCCCAGATTTTGTTTTCTTTTTAAAGGGATTTATAACATTGGGTGGCTGAGTCAGTTAAGCATCTGACTCTTTTTTTTTTTTTAAGATTTTATTTGTTTATTCATGAGAGACAGAGAGAGAGAGAGAGAGAGGGGTGGAGAAGCAGGCTCCATGCAGGGAGCCCGACATGGGACTCGATCCTGGGATGCCAGGATCACGCCCTGGGCCGAAGGCAGGCGCCAAACTGCTGAGCCACCCAGGGATCCCAGCATCTGACTCTTGATTTCGACTCAGGTCATGAGATCAATCCCCAAGAAGGGCTGTGCGCTCAGCAGGGAGTCTGCTTGAGAGTCTCTCCTTCTTCCTCTGCCCCTTTTGCTTGTATGCGCTCTCTCGC
Organism: Vulpes lagopus; assembly: GCF_018345385.1. Taxonomy (NCBI): domain Eukaryota; kingdom Metazoa; phylum Chordata; class Mammalia; order Carnivora; family Canidae; genus Vulpes; species Vulpes lagopus. The sequence continues at coordinate 100,917,016 of NC_054831.1, read as the reverse complement.
TCTAATTAACCAATCAATTCTTAAAGGGATTTATAATATCATTTACCTGTAAATGAACAATTCTCAGAAATATATCTTCTCTCATGCTCATCTCAATATCAAAACGAGAAAGTCTTTTGTCTGCTTCTGTACTTGCTGCCCGCACTTCTTTGTCAGAAGAGACATGCTGAGGAAAGTCTAGCATGGTTCGCTCCACTGGCAATAGAGGAAAAAAAGAAAAACCATAAGGATTCATTGAATCAGGACTAAGAAAAATACCTCCTACCTGGATGAATGATTAACCCAATTTAAGTTTTTCATTTTATACTTTCTGTAAAGGTTCCTGAGGCTATCAAGAGATAGCATCTAGTGGCCCGGGTGGCTCAGCGGTTTAGTGTTGCCTTCAGCCCAGGGCGTGAACCTGGAGACCCGGGATCGAGTCCCACGTCAGGCTCCCTGCATGGAGCCTACTTTTCCCTCTGCCTATGTCTCTGTCTCTCTCTCTCTGTGTCTCATGAATAAATAAATAAAATCTTAAAAAAAAAAAAAAAAGAAATAGCATCTAATGCAGGACTTGGCTGTGGCAGTGTGTTACTAGGAACAATCAGGGTAGACACTGTGCAATCAGAGTATGTGTAGGGTGTAATTTATTACCTGGGAATGCAGAAGGATAAGGACATAGTTCTCCTAGTGACACATTTTATTTTATTACTATTATCTTGTATTTTTTGTGATGTATTTCATTGTCTGGGATGTGGGAGTATGGAACAATATGTGAAAAAATAACCATACAGGACAGAGCAACTAAATTGTCAAATGAATGGGAGAGTAACTCAAAGACAGCACTACTAAGGACTGGAGCCCTATGTGATGCCTTATGGGTAAGGCTGGACCCTAGGATGGCAGGGCAAGAGGAAGATCTCAGGAGAGGACTAGAGAAGTAGAGACGACAAGCGTGGGACTGGCAGAGACAGGATGTTTTGGAAAAAAGAAGACCAACTTAGTGAGAGGGGGTTTGTTTAGAATAGGAGTTCTTAACCTTTACTAAAGATTCCTTAGAGAATCTAATAAAAAACTCTCTCCCAAATACACACATTCATACAAGCATAAAAAGTTCCATACAATTTCAGAAGATTCCCAGAAATCTCAGCAGACACATCAAGTAAGAGGCTCAATACTGGGGTTACTTCTGTTACATAATGGTAATAATGCAGTCTGCTCTAATTTTCACATATTAAAATGATTTCTTGGGTTTTTTTATACATTTGTATTTTGACTGTAATTGGGCAAAAGTCTGATTAACCCATACAACAGGAAAAAAAATGAGTATGACTTATAGGGATGGTTATAGCTATGCTGTGACAATGAATCCATTTTTATTATTTTTAGTACTTTGAAGGAATTATAAATAGGTAAAACTTCCTCTTGTGAATACGGTAGAGAGTAGAGCTATCCTTTACATACCAAGAAATTGTCCAGTTAAACAAGCTACCTCACTTTAATCAGTCCTCTTAAAACATAGCTACAAATAAAGCTGTTTAAAAATTGCCTCAAATATCAGAATGAGTTCATAATGTGTGGTTTAAAAAATCAAATTGAATAATTATTCTTTAAGGATTTAAGGAATAATTATTTTTTAAAATATATAGTTTTATGTCCCTTGATTAAAGAAAGAATGGAACAGAATTAAAATTTCATACATAGCACTTCTTTGAATAATAAACTACATAGTTATAGATTCTGTTTACTTTTTAAAAATTAGCTCAAGAAGATATTAGGAAAAATCAAAATTGCAGAACAAGAACGAAATGAGCAGAACAAAATGCAGGAGCCTGAAACTGGAAACATATTCTTAAACAAACAATAATACTAAAAACCATTTCCTTCCTTTGCCACAAAGACCTGAACCAGACTTATGTTCTCACTGCCAAACTATAAACAGTACATGACACTAGACAAATGAGGTTTTAACAGCTATTGCAGGAGGCAGATTAAACTCTAAGAATATATACCGATAAGAGGAAATTTGTTTTTAAAAATCTATTCCTGAACTCAAAAATTTCTATGATTAACTCACAAAACTAAACTTATGGGATAGCAAGAATATTAGAAAACTAAAAGCATATCTAAAAGATGTATTATTGGGGAAGAAGCAGAATTTATATAATTAAAAAAAAGATTTTGTGCTTTCCCCACTGATTTTTATATTTGTTGAATGCAGAAGTCACTAGGCTGCCACACTATCTTGGCCAAATGTGACTGCAGAAGAAATGAGTCTCTGAACCAAGGATAAACCACATACGGGGAGGGAGATACGTATGAAATTGTGTTCTGGGAAAACGCCAAGTGGGAACCAACTCCATCCTTTGACTATGACTAATGAGACCAATGAGGTCTTTTTTTATTCAGGAGTTTAAACTCAAGACTGTTAGCCAGATTTAATGGCCATTAATCAGAGTGAAGCCATGGGTGGTAAGAGGCAGAAACTGAAACAGAATAGGGGAGGTAAGAGAATCCCTATTATGGTGGGAGACAGGTAGGGAACTCTCGGTGTTGAGGGGTTGGTGGGGATAAAGAAATGAGTAGGTCACTAGAGCTGTGCAGGATTGTGGACAACCTTCCAAATTCCGGAACACATACAAATGTTTCTGATATCCAGTTCTACAGATAACCTATGCTCTTACAAGGCCTGGATAAACAGCCAAGGTCGTTTAGCCATAATTATACTCCAGAGTACACCTAACTCTTAGAGGCAACTGATGTGAATCTTCACTCCTTTATTTCAAAGGACTTGTATGATAAAAATAATATATTTTTAGTGTAGGAAATATAGAAAATAGAGAAAAGCAGAAATAGTGAATTTTTAAAAATCAACTGTAAACTCAATACTCAAAAAATAAGCTATTATTAAAATTTGTGTTTTCTTCTCTGTGCTTTTTTTAAAAAAAGTAACTAAATACTGTGCTTCTAGCATGATTTTAATGGCTCCACAGTGTTGCAGGGGCTGAGTGTATCGTTATTTAGCCTATTTGTTGCCACCCAGGGGTTGTTTCCAAGCTTTTGAGAGGACAGAGTACCTATTTAAACATAAATTTACACAAAATTTCTTCTGTGTCTGAATATTTCCTTAGATTAAATGCCTGGATGTGGAATTAACAGGGCTAGGATATGAACTTCTTAAGCGTTTTGATATGTCAAAATATTCCCCAGGAAGCAGTTGTAATAGGAGTATACATTCTGTAGCATCATTGCCAACACAATAAAAACAATTTTAATCTTACTTAATTGAATTCTAAGCAATTTATTAATCATTATGGAAAAATCAATGTCTTGTAAAATTGGAAAATGGACTGCCAAAACAGAATGCATAAAATGGTTGATGATGCCTACAAAATGCATCCTACTCACCTATGTACTTCACCTCTACATCTGCCAAGGCCTGCAAACAGTTCTCATAAGTTACTTCCTCAATGTCAAGCATTCCAATAGCATCGTACACCTGTTTGGTTTGCACAATGAGCTCCTCAGTTCTTGTTTTAATTTGCTCTGGTGAAAGATCCCATCTTAAAACATTTCTGCCAGCCACAGTATAGGAAGACATGGCTTGAAGAGGAGACCTCACTTCTCTTCCTAAAGTCATCATGAATAAAATCTTGGAACCACCAACTCTGAAAAGAATCAGAAAAATAAAAATCACGCATTTGTTGGTCCAAAGTCGATACACAGATGTGTATTATCTAATTAAATTAAAAATAACTTTTTAATAAAACTGAGTAAATCCCTTTCGGGTGAACTTACATAAAATAAGCATAAAACTAAATGCCTTTGCATTTTTCCCCTTTGACTACAGACTTAATGGAATTAGTACTTACCAAACACTGAATTGGTTATGTAATTAAATTATGTTGAGAAATAAAGTGTCAAAGACATAACAACTGTCCTTTATAAATTAAGCCAGTAATCTTTCTTATTTAAATGTTTTCCCTGTGCTGGGATGCCTAGTTGGCTAAGTTGGTAGAGCATGTGACTATGATCTTGGGGCTGTAAGTTCAGGCCCTGTGTTGGGTACAGAGATTACCTAAAAAAACTAAAATCTTAAAAAAAAAAATAAGAAGAAATACATATTTTCCTGTGCTAACATCTATCTACAATGTACCAGACTCAAAAAATGTTTTAGGATTCAGCAAGGAAACATTTTCAAAATGCTCTTTTTATAATGAACACCAATGTAAAAAATTTTTTTACAAAAATTTCATGTAAATCAACTATGGCAATCTGAATTTAAGACTGGAGAAATAGGGACGCCTGGGTGACTCAGCAGTTAAACATCTGCCCCGGGGATCCCGGTGGCTCAGTGGTTTGGCGCCTGGCTTCGGACCAGGATGTGATCCTGGGGTCCTGGGATCGAGTCCCACATTGGGCTCCCTGCACGGAGCCTGCTTCTCCCTCTGCCTGTGTCTCTGCCTCTCTGTGTTGCTCATGAATAAATAAATAAAAATCTTTTAAAAAATAAATAAACATCTGCCTGCAACCCAGAGCATGATCCTGGAGACCCCGGATCGAGTCCCACATCGGGATCCCTGCATGGAGCCTGCTTCTCTCTCTGCCTGTGTCTCTGCCTCTCTCTTTCTCTGTGTCTCTCATGAATAAATAAATAAAATCTTTTAAAAAAATGCTAAAATTAAAAAAAAAAGACTGGAGAGATAAACTCTGGTATTGCTATGATGTTATTCTAAAAAATAAAAGAAAAAAGAAATTGTCATGATACCAATCCTTCACCTCCCTAAAACTCTCAAACTAATAATTGATGCCATATGTGTATACATATGTAATATATACCACTCAATATAATTTTAGAGCTTATAAATAAAAATATTATAATTAATAGCTAACATCTGTTGTATGTTTAGGCAGTGTACTAAATGCTTTCCATTTATTCACTCAGTCCTCACAACAAAACTATAAGGTAGATACTATGGTTATTCTCATTTTATTTTATTATTATTTTTGTTATTTATTTTTTTAAAGATTTTATTTATTTATTCATGAGAGACAGAGAGAGAGTGAGGCAGAGACAGAGGCAGAGGGAGAAGCAGGCGCCATGCAAGGAGTCTGACGTGGGACTCGATCCCGGGACTCCAGGATCATGCCCTGGGCTGAAGGCAAGCGCTAAACTGCTGAGCCACCCAGGCAATCCCTGGTTATTCTCATTTTATTTACCAGAGAGGAAACGAAAACACAGGAAAATCAAGTAACTTGCCCAAGGTCACGCAGATGGTTAGACAGTAGAGATCCAGAACCTACACTCTTAACTACTATGCTAAACTTCATTCCCATTATCTTACAAGACCCCCAAGACCACCTTATGTGGTTGGCAGTGCATTATTCTCTTTTAATAGCTGATTCAGTTGAAGCTCAGAGAGGCTAAGTGACTTATTTAAGGCCATTCACTCAATAGATACTTATAAGCATATACCGTCTGGTCATTATGACAGGCATCAAAGATAAACAGGCAAACTGACTAGGATCCTGCTGTTAATAATACAGTGGAGAACTCTGAAAGACCACAGAAGGAACTTTTCTAGGATGATTTTCTAAAGGGAATAAGGTGCAAGCCAAGATCTGGATATTGTCCACAAATTACCCAAATGCCAAAAGCTGTAAGGAGAGAGGTCGGATAAGATCAGTGGGGACTAGAGAATGAAGAGCCTTGGGAATCACTTAAGAGTTCAACCTTATTCTGAAGGCAGTGAGAGAGCCACTGAAGGGTTTTAATCAGGTAAGAGATGAAATAAGATATACATTCTAGAGAAATCACCCAAATTACAGTGAGTTGAGAGGTTTAGAAAAGAGAGATCATATTAGAGGTAAACTATTACTGTAATTGGGACATAATATTAAGGTATACTCAATAGGAAACGGGGAACTGGAGTGACTTAAGAGATATTCAGGAAGTAAAATCAGTATGATTTTTTTTTTTTTAAAGAGTGATATAGGGATGCCTGGGTGGCTCAGTGGTGAGTGTCTGCCTTTTCAGGGCGTGATCCCCGCGTTCTGGGATCGAGTCCCACATTGGGCTCCCTGCATGGAGCCTGCTTCTCCCTCTGCCTGTGTGTTTCTGCCTTTCTGTGTGTCTCTCATGAATAAATAAATAAAAATCTTTTTAAAATAAATAAAAGAGTGATATAACAGTTTTATTTAAAAATAATATTTACATGACACCAGGAAAGACATACTTTGGCAACATCTTAGGTTGATATTTAGAAAGTGAGGGGATACATGATCTTTCAAAATCCTTTTCGGGGGTGGTGCATGAGCAGAAGAGGGAGTGATGTGCTGTACAACACTGGCAGGTGAGGCTGGGGCACCTCCTGGAGTAGAAGCACCTGGGGGAGGGTGCCTGCTTTTTTTTTTGGTATTTGGTACAGGGGTGGGGAGTGAGTCAAGGATGTTGTCCAAGATTCTGTCTTGTAACTGGATGGATGGATGGATGAAAGGATGAAAGGATGGATGGATGGAGGCACCTTTACTAAAACAGGAAATTTAGAAGGAGGTGACTTTTTGTGGGGGGGGGGGGAGAGAAATTAATTTTGAACATGCCAAGTGTGAAGTGGCTGTGGCACATGTAAGTACAATTCATTAATATCAGATGGTAACTGGAGTTATAAGGCTGGCTGAACGGGCCCAAGGGAGTTTGCAGAATAAGAACAGAACAACTGAGCCCTAACTCTAGTTTAATCACTGAGGTAGAAAGAAAATGAAGCCAGAATGGTTTTAGTAAGTTGTGAAAAGTAAGCATAGAAAAAGGGAGTGAGTGAATAAATGCCAAATGTACAAATCTCCAGAAAGATGGACGAGTCTGTCAAATTTAGCAACAGGAATGTCACTGATGACTGTGGCAAGAACAGTGTCAGTGGATGGTAGTGGTGAAGGTCAGAATGCTATGACTGAGCAGTAGGAAGAAGGTAAAGAACTGGAGAGTGCATCTAAGCAATTCCCTAGAGCTGGATATATTTTAGGTAAGAAGAGAGACTACTGTCTCAGTAAAATAAAACAGGTAAAGTGGGAGTTGTTAGGTTTTAATAAAAAAGTATGGGTTTGAATTTAAGAATTCAAAGGTTAAGCAAGATCCAGGACATTTTCCCAGAAGTGGACAGATGATATAAATGAGTTGGAAGAGTGCATATGACTGACTATCTCGTACTGGATAGATTGTCTATGTGAACACTGGAGTCAGCAGCTTGATAGCTCGGCCTGGGAATAGAAAGGAAGACTGAGCCAGAAACCAAAGTCTTCAAAGATTGGAGAAGACCAACTAGGTAGCTGGTGGAGGATATCATAAACAAGGTAACGGATAATAAAACCAGACTGTGAACCTTGAAGGTGTTTCTATACAATGGAGAAGTATTGGTCTGGGAGCATACCTGGGGGAAACAAAGATGTGATCTTTCCTCCTTACTTTGTGGTATATGGGGTGGAGAAGAAAGAGGGATGTATAGAAAATGTTTTCCCTGGGGTTGGATGGATTTCAGTAAAGGTTAACAGAAGACAAGACAATCCAGGGAGTATAAAAAAGTGGAGGAGTTTGTTTATTATGGGACAAGGGTTCCAGAAATAATGAGGGAGGAGCCTAAGAGTAGATTAGATAGCTAGAAATGGGTTGGTTGTCCAGCCATTCACTGCTTCCCTCTAAGTATATATACATCTTTCTTCACGTTACCCATGCACCATCACTGCCCCTGTCCCAGTCCATGATCCGTGGAGGTGGCTGTCCCTTCCCTCAGAACTCCTGTTCCCACTGTGTATAATCCAGGAAGCTTATGTCCTTGATAGCAGCTGGTGTCCACCTTATGACACAAAGTAGAACCTGACACGATGAAGCAAACACTGTGAACAGAAGAATAGAGGAAGGAAAGCAAATATTTACTGATATCCCTGAGCCCCTATATCACTTAATCCTGAAACCTGACCTAGAGCTATTTTCCAGTTATGCTGAAGCCAGTTTGAAAGCAGTTTTATGTTATTTATTTCACAGAGCATCCTAACTGATGAACAAATGAGGACACACACACACACACAAGTATGAAGGTCACAACAAGAAATGATGGATGACTAGAGGATCTTAAATGCTCAGTGAAATTAATAGAGATGTGAAGTTCAGTGTGTGGAGTTGGCTGAAAATGTCCAAAATAATTATTTCCACAATCCTTCATAGAAACACAGAGCTGATGCATCAAGGAGGTGTCAGCCAAGACCATGACTTTCCAAGTACAAGTGAAGACGCTGGCCATGGGATTACTGATGTAATCAGTAATTCTGTGTAGTTCCGTGGACTGATGACTGAAACACAGCACCTCTACAGCTTAACCCCTTGTTTTTTTCTCGATTCTTCTAAGTACAAGCCAATTATTACAAATTTTCATTACTGTTAAGCCCCCTTAAGAGAAAATTACTTCAAACATTCAATGATAAGATGAACCTCCACTACTTCTCCATTTCCTAATATTTGTCTAAAGCTTGAGTGTTTGGTCACAGCATGTGCTTCTAACTCAGTGAAACTGGTAAAGTTATTACAGTACCTACACCCTGGCTGAAAAGACAGACTCATCATCCCCTGTGTACAGTTTGTGTTGCAATTAATGAAGAACTATCCCTTCCTTGAAGTGATACTACTCCCTGAATACAGAAGGGGTAAAGAGAAAGGAGAAGTTAGAAACCAAAATTTTATGGGTTAAAAGAACACATGACATTTTTTTACCATATACTTTTTCTCACCTTGTGGGATTCTGTTTTAATTTCTTCCAGGATTTATAATTCTTGCTACCAAAGAAAAGGAAACAAAAGGATTGCCTCCTGCTTCTAACCAAAACATTTCGATCTATTGAGAATTTTTCCACCTGCCTAGTCTCTGCTTTTCTCCTTCCATCATCATTTTGCTGAGTATCCCTATTCCCCTTTGTTATGATTTCAAGCTAGTTCAATGCTTCAGATGCTGGTACATTTTATCTTTTCTTCCCCTTCGGGGCCTCTGCAGCCCTGGAGAACTGCACCTGCGTGGAGAAACCAGTGCACCTGCAATCACTCTAGCATATGTGATTGTACCCTTGAGAATCTGGTGAGGATTTTTCTAGTAACTTTTTGCAACTGAGAGGTACCAGAGTTGAAAGCAGGCAACAGAGCGTCATTCTGTCTTCCATACAGGAGTTACTACATGCAATTATTTGAGAATCTAGGTTAAATCTGAGATTTCTACTGTGTAATTAAACACAAGTTTGTTTCTCTTTCTATAAACTTCCAGGCTCTATTATTTCTGTACCGTTCATACCCTCTTTATCATCCTTTCCCTCTTTAAATCATTTTTCAACACAAAACTCTGAAGCTTCTAACTAAGAAATAATACCGAATACTACAATGCAGTTGACAGGAAGGTGCATTTGTTAGGGCTGTTGTCTCCTGTGTCCAATATACAAATGAAGTATTTAGGGGAAAAAAAAGTGGCACAGATTTTGAAAGAGATCACCAGGTTGCAGAATTTCATTTGGAAACATGAGCATGCCACAATTATTCTGAGTTAATTGCTGTCTTAAGACTTGCAAAGCATTTTATGGAATGGACTTTCAGAAATGCTCTGACTTACTGGATTCATTTTCTTTTGAAGCATAGTTTAATGGCTTCCATTTCCTGCCATCAGGGCTTCTTTGACCATCCCTGTTCACCCAAATCTGAGATTCTATCACCTTTTATTTGTGCCATTAATTTTAGGCATTTAAATTACTATCATCCACCTGTTCAATTGGTTTGATTCATACTCTAAATTAGACTAGGGCTTTCCCAAGCACAACCACCACTGTAGGTTTCTTTTGCAAAACCCCCCAACCCTAACACATTGCACACTGATGAACACATAGGTGCTCACTGCATATTTGAAATGAGATGGGACTGATGGGCTAAAACTCTGTGGCAACACTATCTTCCTTCAGTATCACCAATAAATATCCACTTAGGGAAAAGTGTTTTATTAGAGCTAGGACTAGAGTGAGGATCATTATGCAAAATGGCCTACTTTCTATTCCCCACAATTTATATTTTATCCATATTTTCCTCCTTTCTCTAAAGTGGCAGCACAGGCATTTCCTGAAATTTCACCAATTCTTTAAAACATCTGGCAAACCTTTCTAGTTTTGACTTTAGAATTAAGCTTTGACTTTATCTACAATCGGCTATTGAGGACTCCAGTGCTCCCAGACTGGAATTATCTTTTTTATCTCAACTCAAACTTCACCTTCTACAGCGGTTTTAGGAATTATTCCTCTGTAAACTGAGAGTACCCAACACGTCCATTCATCAAAGCACTTACACTGAAGAGTATTCACCTACTGACTTGGTTGTATGTCCAAAAGACCTTGAGCAGACACTGGGTTTTAGTGAAACACGGAGACTCTGAACCTAACATAGTTTGTGGTACATGTGTATTTTAACAGTGACAAGTTTACCCAAAAAAATTCCACTTAAGGTACATGTGTATTTTAACAGTGACAAGTTTACCCAAAAAATTCCACTTAAGGTTATTTAATACTTCTATTTAATACTTCTATTATCTGTATGTCCAATATACAAGTAGTTCCATCTGAGACTATTTAGCCTCCACTGAATATTGTAGAAAGTACTGATCTGCAATCAGAGAAGATGGTCCAAACTGGTTAAAAACAGCACATATTGGACTCAAGAAAAATGAATGTTGCTAATAATTTTTCTTCTGAATCAACTGCTGCATTGGAGGCACGGAGTCAGGATTAGTACTCAATCGTTACTGAGCCCTCCAGTTCAGGTCCTTAGAGCTCCCTAACAAGGGTAAGCATCTGGTATTTGAGTTACTAATGGTCTAGGCAACAGCTTTTCCATTTAAGGACGTTTTATTTTTTTATCTTTTTAAATCCTTTATTTATTTTGAGATAGAGTGAGAGTGGGAGAGAGAGAGAGAAAGAGAGAGAGAAAACATGAATGAGAGGAGGGGCAGAGTGAGAAGCAGGCTCCTTGCTGAGCAGGGATCCAGGACCCTGGGATCATGACCTGAGCTGAAGGCAGATGCATAATCAACTGAGCCACCCAGGGGCCCCCGTTTAAGGACTTTTAATTTGGCTTAGGATAGAACTGATCATGAACAGAATGTTATCGAACTAAATGCCTTAGAGTAAGTCAACTTTTACCAGTAAACAGAGACACAGATTCTTAGCCAAAATTATTACTCTTGATGTTCTTTAGCAGAACTAATGTCCGGAAAAGATCCTTCTAGATTGACTACTGAGGAATTACAGGAAATGCAATTAAGTATGATAATCTCTTAAATCTCTACTCATTCCTATGTTCTTTCTCTTAGTTTTAAAGAAAAAAACATGTGTCTCCCAAATAAGGGTCTGCAATTTTTGCATCCTGCAAACTTCCCACTTACTGTCTCCACCTTGTCTTACCACTAATTCGTCTGCATTATTTCATTAAAAGTTCCCTGGCAAAGCTCACTTTTACTCTTTCTTAGTCCTTCTTCCACTTTTATGACCCTTTCTTCTCAGTCTCCTTTGCTGGCTTCTCTTCCTGTATCATTGAAAGTTGGTATCTTCCATGATTCCATCTAGATGCCTAGCTGGAGTTCCAGACCTGCAGACATCTCAAATGTAACATGTTCAAAATTAGATCTTTCTCACGAATTCTCACTCTCAGTTTACCAATCACCTAGGCTTTTAAGCTAGAAATTCACATATGACTGGAAGCACCATCATCACCCCTACTATTCATTAACAGCCTGCTAATGTGCTGGTACTATATCAAGATTTTACATGATTTTTCTTATTCAATCCTGCCAAGAGGCACATATTAAAAACCTACTAGTATGAGGCATGAAGAGTAAAGGGTCAGGGTCACAAAGCAGGTGTGGAGCTAAGATTGAAACCTAGAGATGTGTACAAAGCCCATATTCTTAACCATGCTATACTCATGTAGCAGATGCATCATCTGCTAGATGATGTAGAAGATGGAAAAGAGCAGGTTTCTCACTAGTTGCACCTCCATGATGATCCACCCTGCTCGTAATGAGGAGAAAATCAGGCAAGTAAAGCAAACATTTTAATGTCACTTATCTGATCTGCTATCTATACCACTCCCTGAAGGACTGCTGCCAAGGGCTGTGGAGAAGTGCCCCACTTCAGCTTGTATCCAGCTCTGAAAAACGGGCCATGTAGGCACGGGCAGCTTGTAGTCACCCATTTTCCAAAACTAAAACACCTCAAACTGGGATGACCTGATGGCTATCCTTTGCACCCAGGTCTCAAATCTTTTTCAGGGCCCTTTGATTAACTGCTCTTAGGTAAGCAGTAAACTACTTGAAAAAGTGTATTCATTGGAAGCTGCAAACACGTTCTTAATGTACACAGCCAAACAATCTACATTTTACATAGATAAGATTCAGCTGAGGCATTCTAAGAAAACTTTTATGCAACAAAGGCTAGTTCTTTATTCCCTGGTGATTCTCAGATAAGAAACAGTGAGCTGTTACCGTCATCTGTGAATATGCCTAAACTCCAGATAATATTATCAAAAAAAAAAAAAAAGGTTTATCATAAAGGGATTTTCCATGAACGAAATGAGTTGATTCAGTCATTCCTTTAATTAACTTACTGTGGCTACAAACATGAATGGAATACAGTTATTGCCCTTCAGGAGCTTACAGTTTTGAGGAAGAGACAGAGAGAATACAAGACAGCAAATTTTACATGAATAAAGTGATGGATGATTTAGAGGACAGAGCTATTAACTCTGCCAAGGGTACGTTCTTCTATATTTCCCTCTGTGCATGCATACACACTCCCCTGCAAATACACACACACTTAGACCTTGGTTCTCCTCTTTCATATCCTTTGTATAAAATATTTTAATACTTTTCTTATTAGCTGTTGCTACATAGCTAACAGAATTGATCTAGAGTATCATACTTCTATTTTCTTTTAATTAGCATTTGTAGAACATCATCCAAGTATATTCCCAGAAATATTACTAACATTAGCTACTTCTAACTTCTAAATTCCTTAAGTTCAATGTTTCAGGGTCTGTATGTCAACTGGATACTTACTCTATACAATCTGTATTTAAAAAAATTAAAAATAGGGATCCCTGGGTGGCGCAGCGGTTTGGCGCCTGCCTTTGGCCCAGGGCGCGATCCTGGAGACCCGGGATCGAATCCCACATCAGGCTCCTGGTGCATGGAGCCTGCTTCTCCCTCTGCCTGTGTCTCTGCCTCTCTCTCTCTCTCTGTATGACTATCATAAATAAATAAAAAAAAATTTAAAAAAAAAAATTAAAAATAAATGATACATCCAAAGACTGGTCTTTTTAAAAATCTATAAGGAAAAAAAGCATAAATTTATAAGTTAAACTCCTATAAAGTGCCTGATAGGCAATAGATATTTGTTTAATGAGTTAAAATCTGTATGAAGATTTAATACCACCTATAGATTGGCTGGTGAAACACTAGAAAGATTGATTGACCTGTTTCCCCCAGGTCAGGGGAGGAATGAAGACACTCTCTTTCTAATTCTACTAGAATGTAAGCTCTTTAAGAACACACTCCACATCTTAGTCACCTTTGTGTTTCTTAACAAATATGGAAGAATGTGTCAATGCGAATCATACCGGTTCTAACTGCTGAATCAATGAGCTAAAAAGTGATGAAAAAGCTGAATTCCTAGCCCCAGAATGACTATTAAGTTCAGCCTAAGACACCAAGTAAATAAGGTAATAAAGCAATCAAGAAAAGGTGCCAAGACAATAAAGTTGTTCAAGAAAAGTAATTAAGGAAGGGATATATCATAAAGATACTTTGAGTCATAGACAGATTATCTACAGAAAAGGCCCGTGTACTTGCAAGCCAAGTACACAATAAGTCTGCTCTTGCTTCCACCTGCTGGCATGGGAAAGTAATTTTTTAGATGATACAGAAAATGTTGGGCAGCTCTAGGAAAATCTTTAAGAAAACGCTGAACTTTCAAAGTGCTCTTGAAAAGGTAACACAGTAGCATCCCACAAAGAGCCCGTTCACAAAAATATATACCATGATCTCAGCCACAAATACTTTGAATACAGAGCAGACCTACTCCAAACCTAGAGACGTTCCAGTGGCTCTTATTCTAAGTAGTCTCCTGTGTCTGATAAAGCCAGGAGAAGTACCTATTTTCTTTCATTGTACAGTCTCTTTTTTGTTCCCATGGAAGTAGCATTCACAGTTGATGACTAGTGGTCACAGAAATTCACTCATGTGAAAAAAAATTACACATATATACACAAACGCATAGAAATGAGTGGATATAAAACTGGTGAAATGTGAATAAGGTTGGCGGATTGCATCAATTCCTGATTGTAACCGGAGAAAACTGTATGAAGTGGCTATGCGACCATTCTGTGTTATTTCTCATATAACTGTTTGTAAATCTGGATCTCAAAATTTAAAGTTTTAAAAAAATGTGGCTAAAAAAAATTAAAATAAAAAAATAAAAAATAAATAAATGTGGCAGAGTGCTGTACCTACCACTTGTGACTTCTTTAAGAGGAGGGAGAGTCAACGTACACTGGTTTTTCCAAAGTATAAAATCTATGACTCCCTACTGACATACATGAGTAAAGAAGGAAGGAAGGAAAGAAGGAAACAGGGAAGGAATGAAGGAAGGAAAAAAAAGCTCCAGTATAAGTAAATATCAAATATTTGATGTAGACACTCCAGAGCTCAAGAGGGTGAAGATTAACTTCTCTCCTGCCTTGAGTACGGGCTACACTTAGTGACTTGCTCCCAAAGAGAAGGGCATGGAAAAATAACTTTATAGTAATCTAGCAAACACTACCTCAGCCAACTGACCAAGATTAACATCATCAGTGATGCCCTGTAGACATCATGTACCCCTAAACATGACATGATACAAAGGGCATATGACCTCTGCAATCTTCTTTCCCAAAACCTATAACCCTGATCTGTCTAATTGTGAGATAAATTAAGGGACATTCCACAAAATACCTGTCAGCACTACTCAAAACTATCAAGACTATTAAAAACAAAGACTGAATGATTCTCACCACCCGGAGGAGCCTAGGGGAACATGCTGATTAAATATAATGTGATCTCCTGAAACGGATTCTGAAAGATGAAAAGGACATTAGGGAAAAATGAGTGAAATCCGAATAAAGTATAGAATTTAATTAATAGTCACGTACACATACTGGTTTCTTAGTCATACTAAGGAACCAATGTTGGTTCTATTGTAACCATCTAATATTGTAACCACGTAACCCCTTCCAATGTAAGATGTTAACATTAGAGGAAACTGGATAAGGGATTTATAGGAACTCTATACTATCTTGGCAACTTCCCTATGAATTTGGAACTGTTCAGGGACGCCTGGGTGGATCAGGGGTTAAGCGTCTGCCTTCAGCTCAGGGCGTGATCTTGGGGACGTGGGTTAGAGCCCCACATCAGGCCCCCTGCATGGAGCCTGCTTCTCCCTCTGCCTGTGTCTCTGCCTCTCTCTGCATCCCTCATGAGTAAATAAATAAAATCTTTAAAAACAAATCTGGAACTGTTAAAAAACCAAAAGTTTATTTTTAAATATCAACAAAAATTTGATGACTAAAATGACCAGTGCAGCTATAAAGGTCCAATCGTGGTCCTATACAATGAAAATATACTATGTATTTTGGAGCCAGTGCCACATACAACCTCAGTTGTATACAACTTCCTATTATCAGTAAGGCCTAGAAGTAGAACTAATGTTATTATACAAAGTCTCCCCTAGGAATGAATGATGATTCAGTTTGGTGAACTCTTTCTTAAAATAGTGATCTGGGGTGCCTGGGTGGTGCAGTTAGTTAAGTGACCCACCCTTTGTTTCAAATGACTCCTGGTTTCAGCTCAGGTCATGAGCTCAGGGTTTAGAGCTTGCTTAAGATTCTCTCTCCCTGTTCCTTTGCTCCTCCCTGCCCCAACTCACTGCCCCTTGTGCTCTTTTTTTCTCTCTCTCTCTAAAATAAATCAATCTTTTTAAAAAGTTAGTGATCCACTTAAAAAAAAAAAAAAGGAAATTCTCTTTAGATTTTAGAATATAATGGAAATAAGTTCTTCTGAAAATAAATGAGAAGAGACTCTTCAAAGTCATCTTTTCCAGGAAATAGGAATACAAATTAAAAATGTTACAAAGAAACTGCTTAAGGTCATATGAAGAACTCTGTGAGACTAGAAATACTTGTACTATTTCTACTCTGGGCAAATAGAACTTACAGAGAAGGCTGATTACAAAATTATAAGGAAGGAAATAGAAAAATCTCAGGTTCTGAAAAATAAGAAGCAGAACATATTAGTTTAACTGATTTTTCTCCTAATGTTGTATATAGGACAAGTGGTTTAATATTTACAGGTTTTAAAGAAATGTAGTGTAAATGAACATGAAAAGATGGCTCTTCTTAAATCCTTTAACTGGCTTAAGTAAAGCCACCTGAGAAGGAGAGCATCTGAAAACAAGTGCTGCATCACAAATAAAATCAAGACTTCCTTAATAATTCATTAGTAAATGGCCTACTCACACTCATGAAAACCCACAATTCTAAAAAGACATTCCACTTTTATTTTTCTCTAGGAGGATGAGTAAATTGCTTCTGGCACATGTAATTGGTGTTTGGGGTATAGTTCTCAGAATTGAAATCCTTACTAAAGTACTCAGGAGAGACACTTCTCTCCTTGGTACATTAGTTAATAGGCTCTTTTTTTGGGTCATCTACACATGGATATTTTGTTGAATGAATGATAATGGCTAAATCCTCATGCTAGGTCTACCTAACAACTAGTTTGCTTTTCTTTTTAAAGATTGGTTCAGCCACTAATGTGTGTCCATTGTTATTACATGTGACGACGATAAGTAGATTATATATCTATTATTATGTATCTACTGATTATTATAGATTATGGATCTCTGAAAAAGAATTTATCTTAGGGCTATAAACGGAAAAACTTATGATTAAAGTAATATAATGCTAGGAATATGTCTCAAAATAATTGGAGGAAAAAGTATATGAAAACAGATTGGCAATGAACTGACAATTTTGAAGGTTGGGGAGGAAAGTCTGCTTACTAATTTTTGACTTTGGTTTATGATGGAATTTACATAATAAAAAATAAAAAATATAATGGCTTTCCATGTGCCTAGCTCTAGTTATTATTCTAAATTCAGATGTGATCTGAAAAACAGAAGAATGCAACAGTAACAAATTCAATATTAAAAGGGACACTAGAGGCACATGGCTGGCTCAGTTGTAGAGAACACACCTCTCGATCTCAGGGTCCTAAGTTCAAGCCCCAGGTTGGGTTGAGAGATTGCTTAAAAATAAAAGAGATATTAAATGGAGCAAACCTCAAAGAAAAACAAGAGCACAAGAATAAACATACTTGACCAGTGAATGAAGGAAGATTCACAAAATCATGGTTGGAAGGGACCTTAGAAACTAGTTAGTTCAAATCTCTTAATTTAGGATGGTCAGTGAAGTTAAATCCTGGGTAGCCAACTACGGGCTTATGTTTCAGCATTTTACTTTCTTGCAGATATAGTGAATGTTACTCAGTGTGGCCATTTCTAAATTCTGATAGTCTGAGAGTTAGAGAACACCCTCCTCTAATATTCACATGTCCAAATCCTACCCCCTTCAAGGATCAATTATGACCTTGTCCCTCCCTTTTATCTTGGAACTAATCTCTCCCTCCCCTGAACTCCATATTAATTTGTTACTCCCCGGTACTTAACACCTTCTACCCAAGTCCAGGGAGTTTGGCTTCTGTGCCCTTCGCTGACCCCAGGCTCACTCACAAGAAGTTTGTCTTCTCTCTTTCTCAGCTTGGTTGCTTCTGACCCAGTACTTCACAGGCTGGAACCTCCTTCAATTTCTTCAGTATCCAAGTTGACTTATTTAGAATGAGTCTTGCTCCCAGACTATTCATTACATGAGACTATTACTCTTCAGATCTACCAACTGGGTCTGCAGGGCACCAAGTCACTGTGTGAATGCCTCCAGGGATACGGAGTATGACTAACACCATGTTTTCTAATATATGGCTTCTCTTCTGCCTCATACTCACACAGTATATACTAAAAATTCCTTTGTATTTGTTGGTTAAATGATCTTCCTATTGCATATTACTCTATTCTGTAATTTTTTATTACTCAACTAGGCCTAAATTAAGAATTAGACATAGTACTTTCCTCTGGCAATTGTATTTTTGAATTAAAAAAAAATCAGCAATGAGCTATTTATTTTGTATAAGGATTGAAAGAGACACAAGCAGAGGGAGAAGCAAGCTCCCTGCAGGGAACCTGATGCGGGACTTGATCCCGGGACTCCAGGATCACGCTTTGAGCTAAAGGCAGGTGCCAAACCGCTGAGCCACCCAGGGATCCCCAAATAGTTACTTTCTATTGAGTTTTACCTGTCATTGTCAAATCCCGGCCTATACTTCTTTGGTATCACCAGCAAATGCTTAATTTTCAGTTATTATCACTGATAACTTTTTATCCATCCAACCATCCATCCATTCATGTCAGTTCGATAAATATATTAGTAAGCATCTACCAAGTGAACAACACCAGGCTAAGTGCTAGAGATACAGAAATCAACAACAACAACAACAACAAAAGAGGCTCCTAATCTAAAAAAAACTTGTCAACTAGTGAGGCAGACAAACATTACTACTGCTAATACTGTGTGTGCTATGGAAGTACTTATAGTACTCAAAGGGACCAAATTTAGTAGGAGTTGGATAAGTTCATTCTGAGGAAGTGCAAGTAAACTGATATTAACAGCATCTATTACAATCTAACTATTTTTTAAAAAAGATTTATTTTATATTAGAGGAACAGTGAGAGAGAGCACAAGTGCGTGAGCAGGGGAATCAGCAGAGGGAGATTCTTCAAGCAGACTCCCCACTGAGTGCAGAGCCCAACTCGAGGCTCAATCCCACATGAGATAATGACCAAGAGCTGGACATTTAACTCAACTGAGCCACCCAGGTGCCCCACAATCTAACTACTTTAGAGATTTGTTTCATTACTCTCTGACTCCTTGAATAGAGGGAGGGCATGAACCCATGTGAGCAGGGATCATTTCTTTTTCCTTTTTTATTAAGTTAAAAAAATTTTTTTAAAAGATTTTATTTATTTATTCATGAGAGACACACAGAGAGAGGCAGAGACACAGGCAGAGGGAGAAGCAGGCTCCCTGTGGGGAGCCCAGTGCCAGACTCAATCCCGGGTCTCCAGGATCAGGCCCTGGGCTGAAGGTGGTGCTAAACCGCCGAGCCACCTGGGCTGCCCTTAAGTTTTAAATTTTAATTCTGTATAGCTAACATACATTAGTTACATTAGTTTCAGGTGTACAATATAGTGATTCCACATTTCTATATATTACTTGATGCTCATTGAGATAAATTTACTCTTAATCCCCTTCACCTATTTCACTCATCCCCCACCCACCATTCGAACAGATTCGAATAGAATAGAATAGAATAGAAAAGAATAGAATCGAATCGAGTAGAATAGAATAGAAAAGAATCAAATCTCATCGAATCGAATCGAAAAGAATCAAATCGAATCAAATAGAAGAGAAGAGAAAAGTATAGAATAGAATAGAATCAAGTCGAATCGAATAGAATAGAATAGAATTGAAAAGAATGGAATAGAAAAGAATAGAATAGAATTGAAAAGAATGGAATAGAAAAGAATAGAATAGAATTGAGAAGAATAGAATAGAATTGAAAAGAATATAAGAGAGTAGAAAAGAATACAATTGAATAGAATCGAATCAAAAGAATAGAAAAGAATTGAATAGAAAAGAATAGAATGGAATCGAATAGAATAGTATAGAATAGAAGAGAAAAGAATAGAAAAGAATACAATAGATGGAATAGAATATAAGAGAATAGAAAAGAATCAAATTGAATCAAATCGAATCAAAAACAAAAGAATAGAATGGAATAGAATAGAAGAAAATAGAAAAGAACAGAATCGAATAGAATTGAATAAAATAGAATAGAATAGAAAATAATAGAATAGATAGATTAGAATTGAGTAGAAAAGAATAGAATACAATAGAAAGGAATAGAATAGAAAAGAATTGAATTGAATAGAATAGAATACAATAGAAAAGTATAGAATCGAATCGAATAGAAACGAATAGAAAAGAATACAATAGAATATAACAGAATGGAATCTAACAGAAAAGAATCAAATCGAATAGAACAGAATAGATTAGAAGAGAATAGAAAAGAATAGAATTGTATCAAATAGAACAGAAGAGAATACAAAAGAATAGAATCGAATAGAAAAGAATCGAATTGAATCGTATCGAATCAAATCAAATAAAATAAAAAGAATAGAATAGAATCGAGTTGAATCGAATGGAATCGAACCGATTCGAATCGAATCAAATCGAATCAAATAGAAGAGAATAGAAAAGAATAGAAAAGAATTGAAAAGAATAGAATAGATTTGAAAAGAAGAGAATAGAATCGAAAAGAATGGAATAGAATAGAGAAGAATAGAATAGAAATGAATAGAAAAGAATAGGATCGAATCAAATCAAAACGAATTGAATAGAAAAGAATCAAAAAGAATAGGGTAGAATAGATTAGAAAATAATCGAATCGAATAGAATAGAAAAGAATAGAATCGAATCGAAGAGAAGAGAGTAGAAGAGAATAGAATAGAACAGAGTCGAATAGAAGAGAATAGAATAGAAAATAATAGAATAGAATAGAATAGAATAGAATCGAGTAGAAAAGAATAGAATAGAATAGAAAAAAAAGAAAAGAATAGAATAGAATAGAATAGAAAAAAGAATAGAATAGAATAGAATAGAACAGAAAAGAATCGAATCGAATCAAATAGAAAAGAATAGAAGAGAATGAAATAGAATATAATAGAAAAGAAAAAAGAATCGAATCGAATCGAATAGAAAAGAATAGAATAGAAAAGCATCAAATCAAATAGAATAGAATAGAATAGAATAGAATAGAATAGAATAGAAAAGAATAGAATAGAATGGAATAGAATAGGAAAGTATAGAATACAAAAGAATTGAATCGAATCCTATCGTATCGAATCTAATTGAATCGAATCAAATAGATAGAATAGAAAAGAATCGATTCGAATCTAATCGAATTGAATCGAATAGAATAGAATCGGAACGAATCAAATAGAAGTGTATAGAATCGAATAGAAGAGAATAGATTAGAAAAGAATCGAATCGAATCGAATCAAATCGTATAGAATAGAAATAAATGAAATCGAATAGAATAGAAAAGTGTAGAATAGAATAGAATAGAATTGAATAGAAAAAAATAAAATTGACTCGATTTGAATTGAATCATATCGAAAAGAGAAACGAATCGAATAGAATACAAAAGAATGAATCGAATCGAATCGAATAGAACAGAATAGAATAGAAAAGAATAGAAGAGAATTGATTTCAATCGAATGGAAACGAATAGAAAAGAGTAGAAAAGAATAGAATAGAATCAAATAGAATAGAAAGTAACAGAATAGAATAGAAGAAATGGAACAGGAAAGAATAGAATAGAAACGAATCGAATCGATTTAAATAGAATAGAATAGAATAGAATAGAATAGAATAGAAAAGTGTAGAATCGAATAGAACAGAATAGAATAGATTAGAATAGAATAGAACAGAATTGAATAAAGTTGAGTCGATTCAAATCAAATAAAACAGAAAAGAATAGAATACAATAGAATAGAATAGAAAAGAATCGAATCGAATCGAATAGAACAGAAAAGAAAAGAATAGAATCGAGTCGAATCAAATCGAATAGAATCGAATAAAATAGAATCAAATAGAATAGAATAGAATAGAATACAAAAGAATTGAAAAGAATAGAATAGATTAGAAAGGAATAGAATAGAATCAAATATAATGGAATAGAATGGAAAGAAAAGAATAGATTTGAATCGAATAGAATAGAAAAGAATAGAGTAGAAAATAGGTTCGAATTGAATCGAATAGAATGGAACAGAAGAGAAGAGAAGAGAAGAGAAGAGAAGAGAAGAGAAGAGAAGAGAAGAGAATCAAATCGAATAGAATAGAATAGTATAAAATAGAATAGATCCCCTCTGGTAACCATCAGTTTGTTATTTCAAGTTAACAGTTTATTTTTTGGATTGGCTTTTCTCCCATTGTTCATTTATTTCTTAAATTCCATATATAGGGCATCCCTGGGTGGCTTGGCAGTTTAGCGCCTGCCTTTGGCCTAGGGCGTGATCCTGGAGTCCTGGGATCGAGTCCCGCATCGGGCTCTAGGCATGGAGCCTGCCTCTCCCTCTGCCTGTGTCTCTGCCTCTCTCTCTCTCTCTCCCTTTCTCTCTATGTCTATCATGAATGAATAAAAAAAAAATTCCATATATGAATAAAGTCATATGGTATTTGTCCTTCTCAGACTTATTTCACTTAGTTTTATACTGTCTAGCTCCAAGGGATGGTTTCTTGTCTACAGCTGTATTCTCAGTTTAGCTCAGTATCTACTAGCATAGATAAAGTATAAGTATTTTTTTAATATTTTATTTATTTATTCACTCTTTAAAGATTTTATTTATTTGACACAGAGAGAGTATAAGCAGGGGAATGGAACGGTAGGCAGAGGGAGAGGGAGAAGCAGACTCCTCGCTAAGCAGGGAGCCCAATGTGGGGCTTGATCCCAGGATGCTGGGATCATGACCTGAGCTGAAGGCAGATGCTTAACTAACTGAGCCACTCAGGTCCCCCTAACAAATATCTTATTTCGGCAGCCTGGGTGGCTCAGCGGTTTATCACCACCTTCAGGCTAGGGTGTGGTCCTGAAGACCTGGGATCGAGTCCAGCGTTGGGCTACCTGCATGGAGCCTGCTTCTCTCTCTGCCTGTGTCTCTGGCCTTTCTCTCTCTCTCTCATGAATGAATAAATAAAATTAAAAAAAAAATATATATATATACCGTATTTATTTATTTAGAGAGAAAGATGGCGCAAGCATGAGGAGGGGGAGAGGGAGAGAGAGAAGTCCAAGCATACCCTGCCTTCAGTGTGGAGCCCTATATGTGGATTTCAATTCCCCGACCCTGACATCATAACCTGAACTGAAACCAGGAGTCAAACAACAAACTGAGCTACCAAGGCACCCCTGTAAGTGTGCTTTTTGAGTGGAAATCAAATGAAGTATCTAGAATATATAAAAAGTGCTCAAATCCAGTATGAAAAAAATAAACAACCCAAGGAAAATAGACAAAAGACACCACAGGTATAAAATACAAATGGCAAATAAATGTGAATATACACTCAAACTCATTAGTAAACACAGCAATGTGTACAAAATCCAAGAGATACATTTTATAACCACTCTACTGGCAAAAGGTCTGACAACACCAAGATTTGCTAAGGATGGAGGATCAATGGATACTCATGAACACTACACAGGGAGAGGAAGTAAACTAGTATTACCACTCTGGAAGAAAACTGGATATCATTTGATAAAGCAGAAAATGTATAGATCATACAACCAGCAATTTTTCTTAACCCTTGCACATATGTATCAGGAGAAATTATAAAAATATTAATACCAATATTGTTTATAATAGCAAATAACTGGGAATGGCCTAAATACTCATTGATAAGAAACTAGACAACAAATTTTAAAATGATCACCCAGTGAAAGGTCTCACAGCAATAAAAATGAACCACAGCCATATAAAACTAGTTTCATCATGTGAAACCAAACCATATGTTGTTAAGGAAAACATATATTTGTGTTATTACGTAAAGAAAAACAACAGAACAATAAACATGAATACAGGACAGCAGTTATCTCTGGAATAAGGAGAAGAGATATGGTCAGAGAGGGGCACGTAAAAGACTTCAAAGGTACTAGAAATGTCCTTTTAGATATACAGATACTCTTTTTTTTCATTCTTTTAACTATAGATCTCTTTTGTGTATAATATTTTATGATAACTTTTAAGATGAATGACAAGTATTAGCCAGGCTGTGGAACAATAGGGAAGAAAAAATATTCCAAATAAGGGATCAGTATGTGTTAATTTATGAGAAAGGATATAAAGACATGACTTCTCTGGCTGAAACAGTGAGTCCACTGAGTGAGAGGAAAAGCTGGGCCAGCTAAGAAGTGGTTGGACTGTATAGGGATTTATAAACCAATCAAAGAGTTTTGATTTTATCCTAAGGTTAATGGTAAACTAAAGATTTTTATCTTTTAAAAAAAATATTTATTTGAGAGATAGGTGGGGGAGGGACAGAGAGAGGGAGAGACTCTCAAGCAGACTCCTTGGTGGAGCATGGAGGTTGATGCAGGGCTTGATCTCATGACCCTGAGATCATGACCTGAGCAGAAACCAAGAGTCGGACGCTTCATGACTGAGCTACCTGGGGGGCCCCTGAACTAACGAATTTTAAATTGCAGTGTGTCAAGTCACATTTGGATTGCATAAAGGTCTCTGTTTTTGGAAGGAAAATATATGAATAGGGAGCAAAAATTGAGGCTGTTATTCATGATGAGGATTTGGATTAAAGTGGTGGTACTGCAAATAGAAAAAAAGAGAAAGTCTTTAAACAAGGTAATTGATGGAAAAGATAGAGACAGAGAAAAAGGCCAGGGACAGCTCCTAGACTTTTGATGTCAGTAAACGGTGACATTCAGAGACAGAGAACAACGGCTAAAGAAAGATTTATAAGGTTTCTAATTTTGGATTAGGATAAAGTGACACTGAGATTAAGTAACGTTAACAAGTGCTCAATAAATATCTGTAAAATGAAAAAGTAGACTGAATATAAGAATTCTAAAAAGAATTGCATAATTGGCAGTTGGAATCTAGTATCATTCATCTATTTCTCTTTCAAATAAATAATTTATGTTTCTCTATGTTGGCACAGAATTCTATGAGAAGTGAAATCTGGAAGTTGTATATTTGTATAAACTTCAGTGTTAGAATGATAAAACCTAACAGTGTGGCCCTCATTGTATGAATGTTGTGCATTGTAGAAAGTTAGGCTATACCTGAAAGCTGTGATTATTTCAGTCAGTATAACCACTGTTAAGGTGTGGGGCAGGAAAACCCTAATGACTGTTAGAACTCATGAACGAATTCAGCAAAGTAGGAGGACACAAAATCAACATAAAGAAACCTGTTATATTTCTAAACACCAATGATGAAGCAGCAGAAAGAGAAATTAAGAAAACAATCCCATTTACAATTATACCAAAAATAGTAAGATATCTAGGAATAAACCCTACCCAAGCAGCGAAAGGCCCATACTCTGAAAACTATAAAACAACAATGAAAGAAATCGAAGATGACACAAAGAAACGGAAAGACATTCCATGCTCATGGATTGGAAGAACAAATACTGTTAAATATTTAACAATTTGTTGGGGATCCCTGGGTGGCGCAGCGGTTTGGCGCCTGCCTTTGGCCCAGGGCGCGATCCTGGAGACCCGGGATCGAATCCCACGTCAGGCTCCCGGTGCATGGAGCCTGCTTCTCCCTCTGCCTGTGTCTCTGCCTCTCTCTCTCTCTGTGTGTGACTATCATAAAAAAAAAAAAAAAAAAAAAAAAATTAACAATTTGTTAAGAAAAAATACTGTTACTACCTAAAGCCACCCACACATTTTTTTAAAAGATTTTTTTATTCATGAGAGACATGGGGGGGGGGGCAGAGACACAAGCAGAGAGAGAAGCATGTTCCCTGCAGGGAGCCTGATGTGGAACTTGATCCCAGGACCCCGGGGTCATGACCTGAGCCAAAGGTAGACACTCAACCACTGAGCCACCCAGCCGTTCCACCATCCACACATTTAATGCAATATCTATTAAAATACCAATAGCATTTTTTGCATAACTAGAACAAATGGAACTACAAGAGGCCCTGATAGCTAAAGCAACCTTGAAAAAGAAAAGCAAACCTGGAGGTGTCATAAATCCAGACTTCACGTTATATTACAAAGTTGTAGCAATCAAAACGGTATGGTACTGGCACAAAAATAGACACATGGATCAAAAAATCAGAATAGAAAACCCAAAAATGAGCAGTTCTGGGCACCTGTGCTGGCTCAATTGGTAGAGCATGAGACTCTTGATCTCAGGGTTGGCAGTTCGACCTCCACGTTAGTCGTAGAGATTACATAAAAATAAAATCTTAAAAAAAGACAAAAAAGAAAACCCAGAAAAGAACCCATTACCATATGATCGATTAATCTTCAACAAAGCAGGAAAGAATACCCTATGAGAGAAATGAATGTCTCTTCAACAAATGGTGCTGGGAAAACTGGACAACAACATGCAAAAGAATGAAATTACACCATTTTCTAATATCATACACAAAAATAAATTCAAAATGGGTTAAAGACCCAAATGTGAGACTTAAAACCATAAAAATAATAGAAGGGAACACAGGCAGTAACTTCTTTGCCATTGCCCATGGCAACTTCTTTCTAGATAAGTCTCCAGAGCTAAGGGAAACAAAAACAAAAATTAAACCATTAGGACTATATCAAAATAAAAAGCTTCTGTACAATGAAGAAAACAATAAAACTAAAAGGCAACCTTCAGAGTGGGAGAAGATCCTTGAAAATGACATATTGTATAAAGGGCTAGTATCCAACTTACAAAACTCAACATCCAAAAACAAAATAATCCAATTTGAAAATGGGCAGAAGACACGAATAGATATTTTTCCAAAAAAGACATACTGATGGTCAACACACACATGAAAGATGCTCAGCATAATTTATCATCAGGGGACTACAAATGAAAACTATAATGAGATATGACTTCACACCTGTCAGAATGGCTAAGAAACAACACGTGTTGGCAAGAATGTGGAGAAAGGAGAACTCTTTGGCATTGCTGGTGGGAATGCAAACTGATGAAGCCACTCTGGAAAACAGTGAGAACATTTTTCAAAAAGCTAAAAATAGAAACTACCTTATGATCCAGCCATTGTACTATTCACTATTTACCCAAAGAATACAAAAACACTAACTCAAAGGGATACAACCACCCTGATGCTTACAGCAGCATTATCTACAATAGCCTAATTATGGAAAAAGGCCAGTGTCCACTGATTGATGAGTAGATAAAGGATATGTGCAGTGTGTTTGCATACATATGTATATATAAATATGTCTGTATATGTATATATGTGTATATATGTACATATAAAAATGGAATATAGGATGGAACATTACTCTGCCATAAAAAAGAATATAATTTTGTCACTTGGCAATGACACAGATGAAGTATTATGCTCCACAAAATATGTCAGAGACAAATACCATATGATTTTACTCATATGTGTAATTTAAGAAACAATATATACAAGCCAAGGGGGGGAAAAAAGAGCAAAACAAACCCAGAAATAGACTCTTAGCTGTAGAGAACCAATCAATGATTACCAGAGGGGAGGTGGGTGGAACAATGGATGAAATAGGTTATGGGGATTAAGGAATGTAATTGCCAAGATCAGACCAGGTAGTGTCAAACCACTGTGTTGTACACCTAAAACTAATATTACATTGTATGGTAACTGAAATTTAAATAAATTTAAAAAAAGAATACAGGTGGAAAAAAAAGTATTCATCTCTTTCTGTATGGATATGCAACTGACCAAATATTATTTACTGAAAAAAGTCCCCCTTCCCCCTACTAAGGTCACACTGTTATTATAAAATAGTTGTCAAGTATGTGTAAGTTTATTTCTGGACTCTCTTCATCTATTTTTCTATCCTTGCACCAATACCACATCGTGTTTTGTTTTTTAGTAACCGTACCTTTGTAATTCCTTGATATTTAGTTGCTCGCATCCTCTAACTTCATATTTTCAAGTTTGTGTTTTGCTGTTCTCAGCCTTTTGTGTTTCCATGTTAAATTTTAGAATCTATGTGTCAATTTCTCCAAAAAGGTCCTTCTGGTATTTTGGGACTGGGATTTTTACTGAATCTAAAGGTTGACTTAGGGGAAATTTTACAATATTCAGTAGTCTACTTTTCTGCTTCCCAGGGAGGGATCCACAGATGTTCCACATTCCCACTGTAATGTAAAGGGAACCTTTCACAACACCCAGAGCTCTTGATGTCCCGCAAATGCAGGAGGAGGATGTCCTCAAATTCCTTGCAGCAGGGACCCATTTAGCTGGCACCAAATGTGACCTCCTGACGGAACAGTACATCTACAAAAGTGATGGTATGTGCATCACAGATTCAAGAGAGAACCTGAGAGAACCTTCTGCTGACAGCTCACACCACTGTTGCGACTAAAAACCTGGCTCATGCCAATGTCCTATCACCCAGGAATACAGGCCAGCGAGCTATGCTGAAATTTGCTGCAGCTACTGGAGACACTCCTATCGCTGGCCACCCCATACCTAGAACCTCCACTAACCAGATCCAGAAAGCCCTCGAGGAGCTGAGACTTCTGGTGGTTACTGACTCCAGGGCTGACCACCAGCCTCTCCAGACGTGTCTTACATTAACTTGCCTGCCACGGCTCTGTGTAACAGAGACTGTCCTCTGCAACGCACAGACATCGTCATCCCTTGCTATGAGGGATGCACTCAGTGGGTCTGATGTGTGGATGCTGGCCTGGGGAGGTTCTGTGCTCCTGTGGGGCCATTTCCCCTGAACACCCACTGGAAGTCATGTCTGATCTCTACTTCTACAGAGACCCTGAAGAGATTGAAAAGACTAGGCTGCATAAAGTATTTTTAAAAATATTTTACTTTTTTAAAAGATTTTTTTAAAAAAAAGATTTAATATCTTTATTTAAGACAAAGAGACAGAGAGAGTACAAGCAGGGGGAATGGCAGGCAGAGGGAGAGGGAGAAGCAGACTCCTCACTAAGCGGGGAGCCCTATGTGGGGCTCCATCCCAGGACCCTGGGGTCATGACCTGAGCCGAAGGCAGATGCTTAACCAACTGAGCCACCAAGGCACCTGCTAAATTTTCTTTTTTTAATCATGAAGGGTATTATCAAATTCTTTTTTACATTGGGCAAAATAATTACATGATTTTCCTCCTTTATTCCATTGATTGGTTAATTTCACTGATTTTCTAATTTTTTCGAACTTAAAAAAGCCCACTGGTTTTTCCTTGTATTGTCCTCCTGAATTTCTGTAATAAGGGTTTGGTGGTCTCATAAAACTAAGTGGGAAGTGTCAACTATTTTCCTATTCTTTGGAAATGTTTATGCATAATTGGTGTTATTCCTTAACTATCTGGAAGAGTTCATTGCTAAAGCCATGTGGGTCTAGACTTTTTGTGGAAGTCTTTCAATACAAAAACAGTTTCTTTAACAAACATAGATTGTCTATTTCTTCTGGTGTCTATTTAAATGTTGTATTTTGCAATGAATTCTTCCATTTATCCACATTTTCTTTTTTTTATCCACATTTTCAAATGTATTGGCAAATACTTCTTCACAATAAATACTCTCATTTTTGTAAAATCTATACTATCTGTAGTGATGCTCCCTACTTTACTCCTTTCATTGATAAATGTATTTTCTTTCATTTTTCTTGCTAAATAAAGTTCATGGATCTTTAAGGAACTTTAGCTCTGTAGAATTTCCCTATTGTATGTTTGTTTTCTGTATCATTGAATTTTGCTTTTCATTACTGCCTTCTTTCTATGTTCTTTGGGTTTAATTTGCTATTCATTTTCTAGCTTCTTGAGATAAAAACTCAAATCTTTCCTTTTTTTGCTAATGTATTTAAAGACACGTTTTTCTTTTTTGAGCATTGCAAAAGCTATGTAATAAATTGCAAAAAAGACCACAAATTGTTCCTATTTCTGTCAGCATAACCTATTATCAAGTAATTTAGCAGTTTTTTCCATCAAGAGGTGTCTCCACCCTTGACTCTGGGTTTTGCCATGTGACTTGATTTAGTCAACAGATGTCAGCAAATATAAAACAGAGACTTTAAAAGCT
Source organism: Vulpes lagopus (assembly GCF_018345385.1). Taxonomy (NCBI): domain Eukaryota; kingdom Metazoa; phylum Chordata; class Mammalia; order Carnivora; family Canidae; genus Vulpes; species Vulpes lagopus. The sequence continues at coordinate 100,886,987 of NC_054831.1, read as the reverse complement.
TTTAAGCATCGAAGCTTATCTTCTCTTACACTTGGAAACTTGAAAAAAACCAGGTAAATGATAGTAATTCCATAAATATTTTTATATACGTCTTATGTATAGTGTAGCATACTCAAAGGGTAAAAAAACCCTACTCCTAAAGGGGAAATCTTTTGCACTGTTGGTGGGAATGAAAACTGGTGTAGCCACTCTGGAAATCAGTTTTGAGGTTCCTCAAAAAGCTAAAAATAGAACCTTTCTTTAACTATAGCTGTAATACAAATACCTGATTTTTTCCTTGAGGATGATGGCCTTACTATTTTTCTTAATTCTGATGCTTGAATCATATTTTCTAATTTTCTTTCCACACCTCCCTTCCGTTTTTCTGCTGCAGCAATTTAAAAGAATATACTTGGATAAATTATTCTGATGGTGGGTGCCAATCTACAACTATGCTGTCAATTAAAGATTCATGTATATTTTAACTGTGTTGGGGAAAAGTTACCCACTTTCTCCTCATTAGAGCATTATCATAACAAAACAACACTGACCCTAAATTTAAAGCCTCTAAGTCATTACTAACTAAAAACAAAAATACCACATATTGTTTTCCCCATTGATTTTAAAAACCAGAGTAAATACTGTATATTAGAATTTGCTTGTAAAATGAGTTATATAAACTGGATGTACAGTCTCTTTCCTGAAAATGTTGGCATAGTAAATAAAGTTCATAATTATAAAAAACAAAAATAGAACTGTTCTATGATCCAGCAATTGCACCACTAGGTATCCCAAAAAATAAAATATACTAATTCAAAGGGATACATGCACCCTAATGTTTATAACAAAACTATCTTTAAAAGCCAAATTATGGGACAGTCCGGGTGGCTCAGCAGTTTAGCACCACCTTCAGCCCAGGGTGTGATCCTGGAGTCCCAGGATTGAGTCCCATGGGACTCTGCTTGTGCCTCTGCCTCTCTCTCTCTCTCTTTGTGTCTCTCATGAATAAATAAAATCTTAAAAAAAAAAAAAAGCCAAATTATGGAAACAGACCAAGTGTCCATCAACTGATGAATGGGTAACATGTGGGGTGTGTTTATGCAATGGAATATTATTCAGCCATTAAAAAGAATGAAATCTTGCCATTTTCCATGACCTGGATGGAGCTACAGTATTATGCCAAGTGAAATAAGTTAGAGAAAGACAAATATTATACGAGCTGCACTCATAAAAATGGAATTTAAGAAACAATACAAATAAGCAAAGAGGAAAAAAAAAAGGGGAGAGGCAGACCAGGAAAGAGACTCAACTATAGAGAACAAACTGATGGTTTCCAGAATGGAGGCAGATGGGGGGACAGGAAGAAAAAATAAAATACATAAGGCAGGAAAAGAATTTTCCTCATGGTCTTGATCACAACTAAGATTAGGTATCAAAGATAACAGCTCATGTGGCTGGGAAGAGGTAAGAGGGTATTCTTCTGAATGCCAAGCAGGAGGAATAGATGATCTCACAGTAGGCAGAATGGGATACAATCTTCCAAAGTACATTGCAGTAAATCAGAAACCCCTATTTTGTAAGCTGGACTTTCCCATACTTTTTTGTGGGGTTTATGTGGATTTCCTTGTTGTTTCACTTAATAATTAGAAAAGTCACTTCAAAAAAGTCAGTATTCATGACAGAAAAAGGTTTCAAATGTGAAAAATGAAACAAAAAATACTAGAAGAAAAGGCAGATGGTTTTAAAAAAATTATAATCTTGAGGTAGGGAAGGGCTTTCTAGGCACTCGACCAAAGGCAGAAGTCAGGAAGGAAGAGATTGATACACTTGATTATATAATAAATTTAAACTTTTAGGGCAGCCCTGTTGGCGCAGCAGTTTAGTGCCACCTGAAGGCCGGGGTGTGATCCTGGAGACCCTGGATCGAGTCCCACATCGGGCTCCCTGCATGGGGCCTGCTTCTCCCTCTGCCTGTGTCTCTGCCTCTCTTTCTCGCTCTGTGTCTCTCATGAATAAAAAAAAAAATTTAAACTTTTGTAGGCAAAAAAGCAGTTAACCCACCCCAAAATCCAATGATGAAAAAAACACAAAACCCTCCAACGTTTATGAAGGGCTATTACACATTATTAATCTGAACTTGAAAACCTCCAAGATCCAACGAGGTAGTTCACAAACATGAAAATAATAGCTAATATTTATGGAGCTTTTATGCGGCAATGTGGTAGGCCAACTGCTAAAATGGCCTCCATCTCACCCCCATATGTATCTACGACTTCTTATAATTTGAGTTTGCTGCTCCTCCCATCGAGATACAAAGTCTACCTACCCATTTCTTGTGCCTGGACTGGCCTCGTGAATTGCTTTGGTCAATATAATGTGGGAGAGTTGACGGTGTTCCAGCTCGAGCCTAAGCTTTAGGAGGAGGCCTATATAACACTTCCACTCTCATGGAATCCTGCCATCGCCATGAGAAGAGGTCAGAGTTAGCCTCCTGGGGGCTGTGAGAGAATGTGATTCCCACGTATACGGGACAGCTAAGCCAAGATCAGCAGGGCTGCCTACACAACCCATGGCTGGCTGTAGGTGCAGAATGAGCACCGTTAAGGCTAGAAAACCTCCCCGGCAAACATAACAAAACATTTGTCAGCAAACATAAATAAATATCTGTCATTATGTTTTGTGGAGATTTGGTTACATGGCATTATTGTGGTGACAATAATGGACATAACAGGCAACGTTCAAAGTACTCTGTATTTACCCTCAATCTTAAAAAAGGTGATGTGTGATAATAGCAACTATATATTGGTCTTTGCACCTGGTTCCTGGCACTGAGCTCCTTGTTGTTTCCTAAGTGACAAGAGTTCTGAAATCATCTCTTGTTGTAATATTTAGTTTCTAATCCTAGTTCCTGACACAGGGCTCCTGAAAGCCTTGCAATTTCCTGGGTGAGAGAAGTGGCTTTTCCTCTGATGAGTGGCTCTGCATAGGCTCCTGGATAAGCGCTGGTTACTAGAAAGACCGAGCCATGATCAGAAGTTTGGAATTTTCAGCCCTGCCCTTCACCCCTCAATTCTTTGAGAAGGGGGAAGGGCTGAAAACGGGAGTTTATGATAGATCATGTCTACCTCATGAAGGCTCTATAAAACGCCCTGTAGTATGGGGTTTGGAGAGCTTCCAGTTTGTTGAACATATCCATATACCAGGAGGGTGATGTACCCAAGCTTCACAAGGACATAAGCTACTATGCTCAGGATCCTCCCAGACCTCACTGCATGTATCTCTTCACCTGGCTGTTCATCTATATCCTTATAATATCTTTTAATAAACTGGTAAACATGTTTCCTGAGTTCTGTGAGCCTCTCTAACAAATTAGTCTAACCCAAGGAGGGGATCATGAGAACCTCAGATTTATAGCCAATTGGTTAGAAGCACAGGTAACAACATGGGCTTGCAACTGGCACATGAAGTCTGGGGAGTAGTCTTCTGCAACCAGCCCTTAATCTATGGGTCTCACAATATCTCCAGGTAGCTAGTGTCAGAATTGAGTTAAAATGTAGGACATCGGGATCCCTGGGTGGCTCAGCGGTTTAGTGCCAGCCTTTGGCCCAGGGCGTGATCCCAGCATCCCAGGATCGAGTCCTGCGTTGGGCTCCCTGCATGGAGCCTGCTTCTCCCTCTGCCTCTCTCTCTCTCTCTGTGTCTCTCAGGAATAAATAAATAAAATCTTAAAAAAATAAAATAAAATGTAGGACATCTACCTGGTGACTCAGAGAATGGCTTGCCATGGAGAAAACCTCCACATATATTTGGTGACTGTTTAATGTCAGAAGTGAAGAGTTCTGTGTGCGTAGTAAAGGGACTTCCAGAAGAGAGAACTGTTTTTCTAATATAGATGAAGCCATTTTCCCCTCTCTTGTCCCATATCCTACTCACCTATCTGACATGTATTCCATTCTAGTCACAATGGCCTCTTCACTTTCTCAAACGCACCAGGCACAGTATCAACTTCTCACTGAGCCCTCTCCTGTCAACTCTATCATTTCATTTTCACCAATACTGAATATCTTTCTTTCCTGCTTTACTTTTGGCTCCCTTGCACATTCCCCATTTAATATACTCTATATTTTCCTTTGTTGTGTTTCCTTAAGTTCCAATAGAAGGTAAGCTCCCTGAACACAAAAATTTTTGGCTGCTTTGTTCATTGCTATGTCACCAAAACTAGAATAATGTTTGGCACAAAATAGACACTCAAAAAATATTTGATGAGTGAAAAAAATCGACCAATTAATTTCAATTTACTGATGAAGAAACGGGCACAGAGAACCTAAGTAATTCTGCTTGAGATCACTGTGCTGGTAGGTGGCAGGGCCAGCTTCAGATTACCAGAGCCGGGTCTAGTCTAGTCTAGAGTACGATACTATCCCCCTTTCTAATGCAGAACTTGGCATATATATATGAACCCAAATACCACCAATTCCCTTGGTTCTTCATACTTTAATCTAGGTATTTCTCAAACCCAGAAGTCCTCGGCTTTGCCTTAACCAAATAGGCGATAATATTTAAACTCAAGTAAGTACCAGGATGTTTTTTACTCCTGGTACCAAAACCAGGAGTAAAAGAACAACAAAAATCCTCCTTTACAACGTTTAAAAATGTTTTTATTTTCTCATTTATTCATTTATTTATTTTAAATGTATTTTTACAAATAATCTCAGCTCAGCCTTTGATATTTAATTTAAAACCTTTCCTTCAGTGGTATTTTTTTTCCCCTAGCAATATTGTCCTAAAATTCTGGGGTTTCTATCAGATTTGGGGGGACAATCTCAATTTATTCAACTGCTGTTAAAGTACATAAATATTATTAAACTTATCAAGAACTATAATCTAATTTGTCTGACTTTCTAAGACTTCCCATATGAAAAAATTGTCACATGCGAAAACAACTTTTTTGGTTTTCAGATCACAAGTCCTGAATTTTCATTAAAGGATTAAACTCACAGTGTGCTTGGGTGGCTCAGTTGGTTAAGTGTCTGCCTTCAGCTCAGGTCATGATCCCAGGGTGCTGGGACTGAGCCCTGCATGGGGCTTCCTGCTAAAAGAGGAGCCTGCTTCTCCCTCTCCCTCTGCAGCAATCTCTGCTGCTTCCCCATCCTCCTACCCTCACCTGTGTTCTTGGTCAAATAAACAAATAAAGTCCTAAAAAAAAATTAAACTCACCAAATAAACTCTCAACAAAAAATGCAAATTATAATAAGCAAAGTCTCCATTTAACAAATTGATACGAATAAAAAATTTTAAAATGTTTGGTGTTGCTAATGGTGTAGGAAACTAGCATTTACATACTCCATTGATAAGAGTATAATTTGGGGCAGCCCGGGTGGCTCAGCGGTTTAGCGCCGCCTTCCGCCCAAGGCGTGATCCTGGAGACCTGGGATCTAGTCCCACATCGGGCTCCCTGCATGGAGCCTGCTTCTCCCTCTGCCTGTGTCTCTGTCCCTCTCTCTCTCTCCGCATCTCTCAGGAATGAATAAATAAAATCTTAAAAAAAAAATGTAATTTGGGTGCAAGTTTTTGGAGAAAAATAGGATAACAAGTACTAAAGGCCTGGAAGATGTGCATGCCCCTTGATGTACAAATTCCATTGCTAAGAGTTTATACTAATGAAACAATTAAGGATTTGGCAAAAGACTTAAGAGCAAGAATGTTTATCTAAGCAGTATTATTCATAGCAGGAAATGGAAATGATTTTTATGTCCAAAGTAGGGATAAGTATCATACATTTCCAAATAGACTACATTGTAACTGTTTATATAATGGAAGAATGTTTACAGTTTATAAAACTTATAAAAATATGGTATAACCCCATATTTGTAAAAAGAAAAGAAGTATCGATATGCAGAAAAGATTTTTGGGTGCTGTTAACAATTGTTTTTTTTCTGGATGGGTGGATTGTGTCTTTTGCTTACGAATATTTTCTAAGTTTCCTACAATGAATATACATTGGTGTCAATTTTTTAAACCGTGGTTCTTTTTTAATTGAATGAAGAAACTGGGGCCATTATAGCTATAATTTGGAATAAATACTGTTGAGTCATCTTTCTCATTTATTTTTTTGAAAATGCCATCCATCCCTTACTCTATAGCGTACATCAGATTTTGCTTGGCTCACACGCTGTGCAATCTGGCTGAGATAGGAGGGGAAGTTCTCCTGGTTTAATTGCTATGGCAACAAAAGTTGAAAGAAATCTTAAGTATCCTTTGGTCCAGTCCTTTTCATTTTACAAAATAAGGAACTTGAGAGGGAACCAAGATATTGAGTGATTTACTTAAGGTCACAAGATTATCTGAGCAACTAACCCTGTCTTCAGATTCTCTGCTCCCTCATTCCAAAGAAATTGGAATCTCATCAATGATCCTGGCTGTCAAACTGGCTTTGGAAAGGAGATATAGGAGCTCTGCCAACAGAAAAACACAAAAGAAATCATAAGTCAGCAGATAAAAACCTAGTTACTTTTAAAACACTAAAATGAACTGCCAAGTGTAGGAAGAAACAGGAAAAGATACATCAAGAAAACACAAAGGACCTTTCATGTTGTCTAGTATTTTTTTTAAAGATTTTATTTATTTATTCATGAGAGATGGTGAGAGGAAGGCAAAGGGAGAGGCAGGCTCCCCATGGAGCAGGGAGCCCAATGTAGGACTTAATCCCAGGACCCCAGGATTATGACTGGAGCGGAAGACACTCAACCACTGAGCCACCCAGGTGCCCCCATGTTGTCTAGTATTGACTGTTTTTTGGAGGACACAATTTGAAACAAAGATTCTGTGATTAAGTCACTCACAAGTGCCATAAATTAGTGACTACTGCTGTATATATTAACTGTAATATTATGCTGTTAAGTAACAAAATAGTTGATATAATTGATTACCAGCTTCTAACAAGATAATTGCAAAGCTTTTTATATATTTATTTTCTTCCACGTATAAACAAAGAATATGAGGAACACTATCAGTGGTTCTCAAATGTGTTCTGTAATCTTAGGGGTGAGAATATGCAGAGGGGTCCTTCAGACCATTTCAAGTCATCTATGAGGTTAAATGTACTTCCTGATAATACTATGATGTTTACTTTTTTCACTTGGTCGACATTTGTACTGATGGTAAGAAGCGATGGTAGATGAAATTGTTGTCTCCTTACAACATGTCAAGGCACTCAACGGTCTTAGCAGTCGTCATATTCTTCGCCACTCACTCATGCTAAAAATGTCAATTTCCCCTTCATGAAATAGTAAAATAATTAATTTTATTAAATCTCAATCACTGAATGGATATGTGGGGCAAAGTACGCATAAAAGCACTTCTGCTTTATACTTTTATACTTGAGCACAAGGCTGTCCAGAAGATTTGGCTGCCCAACCCAAAAGCACTTGTGTGATTAAATTGTGAGCTGAAATTGGTGCTTTTCTCATGGAACACTATTTGTACTTGAAAAGATGAGTAACAAACTATGGTTGATCAGACTAAAGTATTCAGCACAAATTCTCCCAGAAATGAAATAAAGTGAGCCTGTCATTTCAAGGAACTGATACTATTTGTTATCAAGGATAAAACTTCAGCTTTCAAATGAAAAATGAATTTTGAAAAATTGTACCTGCCACCACGAGCTTGCCAGCTTCCTAATACTTCATGACATTTATGATAGGATGGATGATCATATTAATGAATATGATTTGATACTGAATAATGTAACATGTCAACATTAGGAAGATCTGTATAACACAGTGTACTGCTATTTTCCAAGTAACCAATGTTTGACATTAGAAAATCATGCATGGGTAAAATATCCATTTAAAATCTAAGCTAGAAAAAAAAAATAAAAAAATAAAAAAATAAAATCTAAGCTAGAAAAAAAAAATCTAAGCTAGACACATGGATTTTAATGTAACAGAATAAGAAAAGTACATTGATAATTTCATATCCGGCATTGCAACTACCCTTAAAAAAAACTATTACCTGTGAAACTTTGATATGATATCCAAGCATATCCATGATTATTTTTAAGCTGTTAAGTACTCCTATTTGAGTGAGTACATGAGTGAGAGGTGGGGTTTTCTTCCTCTTCTTAAAGCAAAACAGTGTAACATATAAAACGCAGAAGGAGATGTAAGAATCCAGCTATTTTCTATTAAGTCACACATCTGTTTTACACAAATGTAAAACAAGGCCACTCCTATGATGGTTGTTATAAAAAACAAAAACAGAAATCAAATGTTGGTGAAGAAGATGGAACTCCTGTTCACTACTGATAGGAATATAAAATGGTACAGGTGCTGTGGGAAACATAGCGGTTCTTCAAAAAAATTAAATACAAAATTACCATAGGGGCCCACTAATTCTAAGTATACATGCTAAAGAACTGAAAGGAGAGACTCAAATATATATGTGCACATCCCATGATCACAGCAGGATTATTCAAAATAGCCAAAAGATGGAAACAAGCCAAATGACCATGGACAGGTGAATAAATATGTGGTATTTTGATACAGTGGAATATTATTCAGCCATAAAAAGGATATTCTGACCTAAGTTATAATGTGGATGAACCTTAAAAACATGCTAACTCGGGATCCCTGGGTGGCGCAGCGGTTTGGCGCCTGCCTTTGGCCCAGGGCGCGATCCGGGAGACCCGGGATCGAATCCCACGTCAGGCTCCCGGTGCATGGAGCCTGCTTCTCCCTCTGCCTGTGTCTCTGCCTCTCTCTCTCTCTCTCTCTCTCTCTGTAACTATCATAAAAATAAAAATAAAAAAACAAAACAAAACATGCTAACTCAAATAAGCCAGTCACAAAAGAATACTATATGATTCCCCTTGTAGGAGGTACCTAAAGTAGTCAATATCATAAAAATAGAAGGAGTAGTGGTTGCCATGAATTGCAAAGAACTTAGTTACTGTTTAATGACTAGAGTGTTTCACTTTGGGATGATGAAAAAGATCTAGAGATGGATAATGGTAATAGTTGTGCAACAATGTGAATATTCTTAATGTCACTGAATTGTGCACTTAAAAATTGTGCACTTGAGGGGATCCCTGGGTGGCTCAGTGGTTTTGCACCTGCCTTTGGCCCAGGGCGTGATCCTGGAGTCCCGGGATTGAGTCCCGCATCGGGCTCCCTGCATGGAGCCTGCTTCTCCCTCTGCCTGTGTCTCTGCCCCTCTCTCTCTCTCTCTCTCTCTGTGCCTTTCATGAATAAATAAAATCTTAAAAAAAAATTGTGCACTTGAAATGGCCAAGTGTTATATTTTGTATATTTTACAACCATAAAAAAATTAAGGAAAAAGAAAAACCCAAACTACAAGGTCACTTTCTTACTGATTTTTTTGGAGGCGTTTTGGAAAGGTTATTTTTCATGAAAAAATGTTATTTGTGCAGGTAATGAATTTATCACTTAAAAAAACCCCTGATAAATACTTTAAACATCCCTTAGTTTTCATTTCTAATCTGATAAATATGGATAGTTATAACCGACATAAACAGCTTTTAGGTCCCCGGTAATTTCTGCAAGGTAAAGGGGTCCTGAGACTAAAAAGTTTGAGAACCACTGTCTTATACAGAATTTATTCTCTTCTCACACCTGCGTTATGGGAGTATCTTCATTTGGACCTTTAGCTGCAACTGGAAGCCGTATCACTTGCAGCCTGCAGACTAAAAGGACAATGTGAAATATGATAAAAATCATCACATTAATTCTTTATGATTACTACTATCTTTTGGATGCACCATAACCTAAGGACCGAACAACGCAAAGCTCCACACAGATGAGTGGCCTTACACAATAGAAAACTCAAAAAGCTTAAATGCTGGGCCTTTTCCAAAGTAGTTTTGTAAGTATCTAGCAAGAAATACACATTTCCTTTCTTCTATTGGATCTACGTTAGGATTTACAGTTTAAGGCTGGATTGGGGATGGGGGGTGGGAGAGGCATTGTTTCCTGAAAACCACTCCATCTAGTGCATCCGTGCAAAGAATTTAATTCTCTCACCATCTTGCTACTGGTCTTTTGCAGAGAGGTGCGGCTTGGGAGCTAGGAAGCAACCCAAAACAGCAGCTGAGGCTGCCCCAAACCGCGTCCAACCGATAATTTCCTCCATTTTGGGCCAAGTCAATTTGCCCCGGCGAGAGGCCGAATGTTTGTATGGGGGAAGAGGTAAATAAAAAGGAAATTAGGAAGCACGGACGGAGATGAGCAGCGAAAGCAGAGCGGCGGCACGCAGACCGCGGTCAACGAGCTGTGGGCTAGTGATGCGCGAGGGGCGAACTGGAGGCGCGGTTCCCGAGCCCACAGCGGCGCGCACGCTCAAGGGGAGGTCTGCGGGTCGCGGCGGGTCGCGGCGGGTCGCGGCGGGTCGCGGCGGGTCGCGGCGGGTCGCGGCGGGCGCGGCGGGGCGGGGCGGGGCGCGGGGGGGGGGAGCCAAATGACTTTCTCCTCCGCACCCTCCTTCCGCGTTCATTCTGGGCCGGCCTGTGTGCAGCCGCAGCCCCAAACAAAGGGGAACGGATGCCCTCCCGAGGGAGCGGAGGGGGCAAGGTGGCCCCGAGGGCCCGCGCCAGGTGTCGCTCAGGGTAGGGCGCGGGCCGCGGGGACGGAGGGTCCGCGGGGACGTGCGACCGGCGCGCCCCGGGGAGGCCGAGCACCACGCCCGGCCCCGCGGTCTGCGCGAGCCCGCGCGCGGGAGGTACCTGTGGAGGCCTCGCACAGCCGGAAGGCACCGGGCGATCATGGGACGGCCGAGAGGCGGCGGCGGCGGCGGCGGCGGGGAGGCGGGAGGCGGGGCGCCGGGCAGCCGGGAGGCGGCCCAGGGAGGCAGGCGGCGGCGGCGGCAGGGTCCGCGCCCTCCCACGTGCGGCAGGCCCACGCCGGCGCCCACTTCGGCCCCGCCCCGCGCCCCGCCCCGCCCACTTCGTCATAGCGCCCCGCCCACTTCGTCATAGCGCCCCGCCCACTCAGGCCCCGCCCCGCGCGCCTGGCACCGCCCCGGGGCCAGTTCCCGCGAGAGCCCGGGGCCCCGAGCGGAGCGCGCCGCCGGGGGCGTGAGGGGCGGCGGCGGCGGCGGGGGCGCGTCGTCCTCCGGTGCGGGCCGGGGAGGCGGGGCGCCGGGGAGCCGAGAGGCGGCGGCCCCGCGAGGCAGGCGGCGGCGGCGGTCGGGTACGCGCCCTCTCACATGCGGCAGCCCCACGCCGGCGCCCTCGTCGGCCCCGCCCCGAGCCCCGTGCCCCGCCCCTCCGACCCCGCCCCCATTCAGGCCCCGCCCCTCCGGCACAGGCCCCGCCCACCCTGGCCCCGCCCCGTGCGCCTGGCACCGCCCGGGGGCCGGTTCCGGCGAGAGCCGGGGGCCGCGGGCGGAGCGCGCAGCCCGGCGAGGGGCCGAGGGGTTGGCGGAGGCGGCGGCGGCGGCCTCGGAGCCGGGGAAGTTTGGGCGGCCGCGGGCCGTGCTGCGCTCGGGAGCCGAGCTGAAGCCGGAGGACCAGGGGGCGCGCGAACCGGCCTCCGGACGCCCCCCGGGGCCCGCTGCCACCGTCTCGCGTCCTCGCCTGGTAAGGGGCTGCGGGCTGGGCTGGGCGTCCCCCCCCCCCCCCCCGGGGCCTGCACCGCCCCGCCGCACCCGCCTGGGCCGCCGCGGGCCAGGGGCCTGGAGGGAGGGAGCCGGAGCTCGCTGTGCCCGGGGAGGAGGCCGGGGAGAGGCCTGCGGGAGGGGGCTCGTCCCCCGCCCCCCGGCCCCCGCCGTGCGGTTTTCACCTTCTGTGCTGGGGCCTTATTTTTAGTGCTTGTAGCCCGGTGGCCTGGAGACTGCGCTCGCCTTGGAAATAAGCGCAGAAATAATAAACACGCTGGCGGCGGGTACCACACCCTGGCTGTGGCTTAGGGAGCCCGGAGAGCAGATGGATGATGCGATTGAGTGCAAATGAGCCGCCGGTGCCGCCTGGCCCTGCGCCACAGCTCGGAGGCGGTAGTATCCGAGTGAATGAACCTGCCCCGGAGCTTGCAGCTCGTCCCGGGGAGCTCGGCTGCCGCGGAGAGCGCCGCTCGGCGTGTAGCATCCTCCGACCCAGGCCACGACCTCAGGTCTCCATCCAACAGAAATGCCGTTTTTTTTTATTAAGAATGACACTCGGTGGTTGAACACCTTCTCATTATTAAATACGTTTCCTCCTCCCGTGACAGTCTAAGCCTGCAAAAGTTGGTGCAGGGTAAATTTATACCTACATTTAAAAACAAAAAAGAAGAATCTCATGAAACAGAGGAAGATGCTCGTTGTCGATCAGCTTCTGAGTCAGCAGTATGAAAATCTCCCTCCACTGAGTCCTGAGGCCTTTGGGGGATTTCTGCATCTGTAGCTAGACGACCCCTCCCCCCCCCCCCCCCCCCCCCGTCCTGATCTCTATTTGTACTATGCAGACTGTTAGGGTAGCAGGGACAGTGAGAGCCTAAGCTTGTGTTCTACATGTTTTGAGAAAAATTTTACTTTGGCAAGTTCTGACATAATCTAACACTGCTGGGGTGTAGGTGAGAATATGTATTTCGTTATGTATTTTTGTCCTCCTGACTCTTTAAAAAGAAGAAGAAGGTAATACAGGGTTTTTCTTTTTTCTTTTCTTACTCCTGATGTGATTTATGACCTTGTTATTTATAACCTTTCCTGGCTGATTCTTGAAGCAGTGTTTTCCTTTCTTTTATCAGGGAAAAAGTGTTTAAGCTTTTAAAATGTCATCTATCAAGCACTTAGTTTATGCAGTTATTCGTTTCTTGCGGGAACAAAGTCAGATGGATGCTTATACTTCAGATGAACAAGAAAGTTTGGAAGGTAGGCACCTGCTCTTTATGTCCATTTGTGTTATAATAATAAACCAAGACTACAATAGCTGTAAGCCTGACTTTATGATCTATTATATTTTTTTATTTATTAAAGATTATATTTATTTATTCATGAGAGACACAGAGAGAGAGGTAGAGACACAGGCAGAGGGAGAAGCAGGCTCCATGCAGGGAGCCCGACGTGGGACTCGATCCTGGGTCTCCAGGATCACGTCCTGGGCTGAAGGCAGCAGGGGCTAAACCCCTGAGCCACCCAGGCTGCCCACTTTATGATCTATTATAACAAAATCAAAATATTTTATTGACAATTCAAGAAGAAAGATTGTGTTTCCATTTTCCAAGGCTTGTTTTCATTAACGACAGAATAAGAGGACAATCATTCATTTATTGAACAACTGTAAGGTGTCAGAACTATGCTGATCATACAAAATCATAGGGATTTTTTTTTCTTAACAGTTAACAGTAACTGTTAAGTTAGTATTATCCTCATTTAACAGATAATGAATGAAACCAGATAGATTAAGTAACGTAACAACAACGACATAATGTGGCAAAGCTGAGATTGAAATCCCGGCTTTTACTCTGAACGTCTTGTCTCTTCCTAATAGAAAAGCATCCCGTTTAGAATCAATATATGAAAATACCTTAGTCATCATAAAAGCACTATGTAAAGTGTAATAATTACATCACAATTAAGCTATGACAACTTTCTATTCCGGGATTTGAAAATAGGAGGATTTCACTGGTGTTCTGCGTGAGCTTTAAATATTAGATTTAGTAATCTGTTAAATTGATCTGGACTTGGATGACAGCATCACGTGTTTCTTTGAACACCATCTTTTCTGCTTCACGTTTATGCATTATAATATTTAAATCCAGTATAAGCATAACAGGATACAATGCTGTAGATGGGCTTGGGGAGGTTCAATGAGCGTAGCTTCTTTGTGCCCTGAAGACTTAATTATTGCAATGAGATAGTACACTTAGGAGAATTTAATGAATTATAATACAATTTGATTTTGCCATCTAGAGGCTGTTTCTCCTATGAAGGGGATACATCTATTAATTTCAATAAGCACTTCCATTGTGAATATGCTTTTAAGAGGTAGGGATGAAAACTGGGCATTTGCTCTAAATCTGCTTGCAATCTGGTGAGACGCTGTCTTTCCAGGTGGCAGTGAGAGGAGCAGGTGACACACAGTTGGAGAACATTGCAATCGGTTCATTTCATATTAAGGTTCTTTTTGTCCTCCTTGGTGGTTAGACAACGTGAAGATAAATCTAAAGAAAATATTGGTTATGGTTGCTCAGTAGCAGACAGATAAATGCAGTCATTTAATAAAAGATGTTTCTTCTCCAATCAAACGCAATATAATACTTCTAAAGGCCAGAAAGAAAATTGAGTTTTTTAAAAAATCAAGATGTTATGTCCTATTTTTAGGATGGTCTTCAGCCAAAAATATGTGCCTTCAGCTGTTTGTTATATATGGAAGTCAGAAATGGTGCCAATTGTTTTTGACCGACCCCTATTTTTGACTCTGTGAGTCTAATTTAATTGAGTATGAAATCATGTGGGGGAAGTCTGCCCACCTTCTAGACATTTAAAAAAGCCCTGGAAAAGGAGCCTAAGTTCTAGTACCAGCCTTCCCATAGCAGTAAGGTCTTACAGTCTTATCAGCTTTGAGCTTTTGCATCATATTATGTCACCCACTCCTGATTGTTGTCATCTACTGACATCTGTTTCATGTGGCTTCTGCTCCCTGTCACTCTCTCGAGTACTACTCTATCTTATTCTTGGCAGTTTCAATGACCTCATAGATGTTTCTTTCATTTTTTTCAGCACTCTGTTCCTTGACCTTCTGTCCTCCAGTGATCTCAACCACTCAGCTGCATGGTCATACCCTAGACTAGTGGTTCTCAACGTAGGGTGATTTTGCAATGTCTGGAGATATTTTTTTTTTTTTATTGTCACTACTAAGGGGCTGGTATTACTGGCACCTAGTGGGTAGAGGCCATGGATTCTGCTAAACATACTATAATACACAGGACGGCCCCCAAGAACAAAATCCAAAATGTCAGTAGTGCCAAGGGTGAGAAACTCTTCCCTGGACCTTATCCTTACTAAAATTGCATTCTCTCCATAATGTCTATTGTAGACATTTCACTTCCTGACCAGTACTGCCTGTCTTTCCAGGTCACTCCCTCTAGAATCCCTACCCCAACTATTCTTTGACCCTATGAATACCCCCAGTCTGTTGATCCCATACCTTTTACACCCCTCTTCTTACCTTTCTTAGATTCCATGATTCATTATTATATTATATATTATTATTATATTATATATTATATATATCATATATAATATTATATATTATTATATTATATGTATTAGAGATATACCCCTGTATATCTCTCCCTTTCTTACAAAACCCAGCCTCATGTAAATTCAGCTTTCTACCAACTCTGTGCTCATATCCATGTGACTACATATAAACGGAGCAAAACATAAAACTTTGTTGAATGATCCCACTTTGAATTCATGACCATGAGCCTCAGGTGGACCTTTAACGCTGCCTGGCAATCACACTATCTCTTCCAAGTTCATTCATACTTTTGCTTTCCTAGGCCACTACTTTAGCACTTTCTGGTGTCTCCTCAAACCCTCAAACCTCTTCTCCTGTACTCACTTTTAATTGATGACCGTGCTTCCTACTCTACCAAGAAAATTAAAGTAATAAGAAAATAACTTCCACAGACTTCCCCTGCCCCATCTATCCACACACCAACATCTACACCCCCCACCAACACTCTGCCTGCCTGCCTGTTACCATATGGCATGGACTAAATATTTATGTTTTCTCAAAATTCATATGTTGAAACCTAATGTCCAGTGTAATATTAGGAGGTGGGGCCTTCATGATTGGGATTAGTGCTCTTATGAGAGACCCCAGAGAGTTCCTTTGCTCCTTCTACCATGTAAGGACGCAGCGAAGAGGCACCATCTCTGAACCAGAAAGCAGGTTATCACTAGACACTAAATTTGCTGGTGCCTTAATATTGAACTTTCCAGCCTCGAGAACTATGAGAAATAAATTTCTTTTCTTTAGAAGTCACCTCGACTATGATGTTTTGTTAGAATGGCACAAATAGACTAAGATACTGTAGATGAACTATCCATCTACTTTTCTAAATGAAACCTCTCTGCTGGCACACTGGATCTCATTCCATCCTGTCTCGCCTATTCTGGGATGTCATTCTAGTTACTCTACCCTTCTTCTCTTACATCAGCAAGTTTTCACTCTGTACTGGATTATTTTTATCAGGATAGATGTTTCATTATATTTCCCAGGATAGATTTTTCATTATATTTCCCTTCTTAAAAAAAAAAAAAAACAACCGCTTATTACTCTTGCTGTATTACTCCCTGCTTCTAAACTTCTGCCTCCTTCTATTGTCTTCCCCTTTTGCTGGAAAACTCTTTGAAAGAATTGTGTGTACTTGTTTTTTTAAAGTTCCTCTTCTATTCCTTCTTAAACCCTCTATTCCAGTTAGGCTTTTGCCTCAGTCTCTTTCCACTCGTACTATTCTCATTAAGGTCATCAAGGATTTCTGGTGATTTAGTTAAGTGGTCAGTTCTCAGTCTCCATCTGTCTTATTAGCTGCCATTGATAATGTTGATAATCTCCCTCGTCTTTCCCCCAACTTCCCTCCACCTCACCCCCCTCCCCTCCTGCCACTGCTCTATACTTGATTTACTTGGCTTCCAGGATACCTCCTCACACTCTTAGTTTTCTTCTTCTCTCATGGCCTGTTCCTTCTGTCTCCTTTACTACCTTTTCTTCTTTTCTCTGACTTGGAGTGCCCCGGGTCCAGTGCTTGATCTTCTTTTCATTATCTGTACTTACTTTTTTGATGGTATCATTCAGTTTCTTGGCCTTCAGCCAAGACCTTCCTTCCAAACTGCAGATTTTTATATCCAACTGCCTACTAGGTATCTCCACTTCTATGTCTAATAGGCATCTCAAACTGAACATTTCCAAGACTGAACTCCTGATCCTCCCACCCAAAATCTGTTCCCTATCTCAGTTGATGGCAACTCTATCTTTTCACTTGCATAGGCCCAAAACTTGGACTTCATTCTGGACTCTTCTCTTTCTCTCAGACTTTGCATTTAATCATTAAATGATTAAATCCTGTTGGCTGTGCCTTCAACATATATATCTAGAGTCTTACCATGTCCTCCCACCTTCACCAATGTCACCCCTGGGTAGAATTAAGTATTTCTCCTCTGTTTTAATGTAGTAGCCTCTTACAGGTCTGTCTGCTTCTGTTCTTGCAGCTTTGTTGAATATTCCCAACACAGCCACCAGTGACCTTTTCAAACAGAGTGTGTCAGGGGTGCCTAGCTGCCTCAGTCAGTGGAACATGCAACTCTTGATCTTGGGGTTTTAAGTTTGAGCCCCACATCGGGTTATAGAGATTACTTAAAAATAAAATCTTTGAAAAAATTAACAAAAAAATAAAACAGAGTATGTCAGATTCTATCATTATTCCACTCAAAATCTTGCCGTGACTCCTCATGTTACTTAGTCATTGTTTAAAGGATTTATATAATTTGGACTTCAGCGATGTGTTGTTCACAGACGCTTCCCCTTTCTCATTTGGCTATAACCAAATTAGCTTCCTAACTCTGAATACACTGTATCCTCTTTCCTAAGGGCTTTGGCTGTAGTTTTTTTTCTGCATAGATTGTTATTTCTCCATATAATAGTAATACCCCCATCATCTTTGAGTCTTTGTCAAATCTCTTTTCTGAATGAGACCTATGCTAGGCACTCATATCTGCAGCCTGCTTCCCTGCTCTACTCTCCATACTTGCATCTCTTTGCCCTGCTGTACTCTTTACTGCTTATAGCCTACCTCTCCACCCCTACCCCCAAGAAGTCAGGGATCTTTTCTGTTTTAGTCACTGATTTATCTAAAGCATGTAGAAAAGTGCCTGACACGTAGTAGGTGCTCAATAAATATTTGTTGAATCGGGTTGATGAATTGAGTCAAGTGATCGTGGGCATATCACTTAGTTGATCTGTAGCTTAATTTCTAAGGCTGTTAGGTGAAGCCTCTGACTCTTCATCTGATAGATTTGTCAAGAGGATCAGAATCAGTGATGACAGGTACCTGGCATATGGAAGCTTTTGAATAAAGTGGTACATGGGATATCATAGTGTTGAATAGAAGTCTTCACTTGCCCTGCTCCTCATTAGTACCAAATGCACTGTTATTATTTGTGGTTAAAGGGGAACAAGAATTATATAGTGTACTTGTTTATATTTGTAGGACTTATTCCTGAGTGAGGAATTTGTATTACTTATTCCTGAAAGAAGGCTCGAATTTGTTTTATAAACGAGAATCTTGAGGTAAAAGTAAGAGAAATTATTGTAACTAAGTTATTTGATTTTTTTTTTTTTTTTTTGGTTGGATGAAAAACGATAACGAAATAGTCCTGAGTTCTTGTCATGCTACCCACCTCGCCACTTACTGCCTACTCTTTTTGCCTGTTTCTTTTGCTGGAAAACTCTTTGAAAGAGCTATCTATACTGCTCTTTTCTAATTCCTCTCCTTCTATTCTTTCTTGGACCCATTCCAGGTAGGTTTTTGCCTCAATCTCTCACCCACACTATTATCATCAAGGCTATCAACATTTTGGCTACTGGGTTTACTTATCAGACAATTCTGTTTACTTGTGTAGGGAATCTAAAATAGTCAAACTCACAGAATGATGGTTGCCAGCAGCTAGGAAAGAGCAAATAGGGAGGTGATGGTCAAAGGAATTAAGTTCTGGGGACTGACTGGTCTGCCCAGTGCCTATCATTAATTATGTTATATACTTAAACTTGGGTAAGAAGGTAGACCTTAGGTTAAAGTGTTCTTACTACACACGTACACATGATAATAAAGGTAGTGAGAGGAAGCTTTGGGAGGTGATGAGTATGTCTCTGGCATTGACGGTGGAGATGATTTCATGGGTGTATGCTTATCTCCAAACTCATGGAGTTATAGACATTAACTATGAACAGCTTTTTATATGTCAACCATACTTCAGTAAAGTGGATTGAAAAAAACACACACCAAATAATTGTGTTTAAAACAAAACAGCCACCTCCTTTAATGATATTTAATTCCATCTAATATGTACCAGGTCTGTGTTTTAAGGTGAATGGCAGAGGAAATAAGGGAGATGGACTGAATTGCTCCAACAGGATAGGGCATAAAAATCCCTCAGTTACCACATGGACTGTTCACCTGTCCGTGTTGTGCAGTAAAGTTACATACTCTGGGTTTTGGTTAAGGACTTGGTTGTGTACTATCCCTCTTTCCCATGGTTGTGCATTAATGTTTTGGTGGAGAAGAGTGCTTTTCTTCAAAGGGTTTATTGTTATTTTTTTTCTGTAATTAAACTATGACTTCCATTGTAAATGAAGACGTAGATTAAATTTATTGAATACCTATTATTTGCCAGATCTGCTAAAGTCATAGATGAGTAAGATGCAGTCTTTATCCTCAGAGGCAGTCTAATGTGGGAGACATTTAAATGCATGGAATATAGTATGATAAGTTCAATAATAGAAACCTGTACCAGCGACATGGCACAGTAAAGGCAGTGACCAGTCTGATCAGGAAGGGAAAATACTGATCAGAATAAGTATATACATATAAACACACACATACATTTGCCATTATTACTATTGTTGTTGTTTGCATTGACTGTCTTCATGGCAGTGGGAGTCTATTTTCTTGTGGCCCAACGTTTATAGTGCTGGTATGACTGAAGTGCCAGAACAAGTGCTTGGCAAGAATAGACATTGAAAGGGGCACCTGGGTGGCTCAGTTGGTTAGGCATCTGCCTTCGGCTCAGGTCATGATCCCAGGGTCCTGGGGTCGAGCCCCACATCGGGCTCCCTGATCAACTGGGCACCTGCTTCTCCCTCTCCCTCTGCCTGCCGCTCCCCCTGCTTATCCTCTCTCTCTGTCAAATAAATACGTAAAGTCTTAAAAAAAAAAAAAGAAGAATAGAAATTGAGAGAATGAGGAATGGTTAAATAGTAGATTATATTCTATGTAAAAGATCCTCTGACTTATTCTTGCAATTGGTAACTTAGTTGCTTATTCAGTCCCTTTTCTAAGGAGAATTGTTTGCTGGTTAGTGAAAGTAATAGTATTTCTTTTATGGCAGAGGTATTTTTCTCAGGACTACTGAAGGATCTCTCTTA
The DNA here is from genome assembly GCF_018345385.1 of Vulpes lagopus. Taxonomy (NCBI): domain Eukaryota; kingdom Metazoa; phylum Chordata; class Mammalia; order Carnivora; family Canidae; genus Vulpes; species Vulpes lagopus. The sequence continues at coordinate 100,866,865 of NC_054831.1, read as the reverse complement.
TATAGCTCTATATATATAGCTCTCTATATATAGCTCTCTTATATATAGAAGCTAATAAATGAACAAACCAAGCACGTGGGTACAGAGAAGAAATTGGTGGTCAGAGGTAGAGAGTAGGGTGAGAGAAATGGGTGAAGCATTTTTGTTTAGTTTTTAGTTTCGGTATATTGAATACAAATAAAGTCATATGCAAATGGAAGTGAACCTGCTGCACACTGTCTGGAGTACACTGGACACTTGGCTACATTCTCATCTTGTGGAGCCAGGAGAGAATTCCTCCTCAAAGGAGAGCATCCTGAGGACGGGAATCCGCATCCATTCCCGTCCAGGAGTACTTGTAGAAACGACAGGATATCTTTCTTTCCCATAATTGCTCTGGTTTGAGCCCATTGTTTGTTTAGATCATTTAAGTAGGAACTCTCCGTGGTCAGAGTGGTGGTTTCCTCCACTCTGTCATGTAGCTGGTGTGTGTTTCTGTCATTGAACTTACTATACTGTATTCCATGCGGTTGGATGTCTGTCTCTGTGAGGATGAGGCCTGTATCTTATTCCCTGTCTAATCCATTCTCAGCATTCCTACCACACTTCTGGTTCTAAACACAAATCCAGGTATGTTCTTCTCCTTCACTGAATTCTTTAATGGCTCTCCATTTGCCCATAGTGTGACGTGAGGCGCCTTGTCATCCAACAGCAGCGACTTGCTCTCTTGCTTCATCTCCCACCATGTCTTTCCACCTTGTCCATCCTCTGGCCGGTTATCTTGCCATACACTGAATGCAGCCCCGTTTAACATGCCGTGTATTTTTGGGTTTGTCTGCCTCCTTCTCTTAACATAAGCTTCATCACATGGATAATGAGGCATTAAAGATTTTTGTCTTTAAATTAACTGTTGTATTTCTACCACCTTAGAACAGGACCTTGCACATATGTAGGTGCTTGGGGTAAATTTGCAGGCAATGAATGAATTTTTTTAAAGCCAACCTATCTTCACCTAAGTAAATATACCAGGATTGATATTTAGTGCCTCCCATGAGCCAGAAATTGTGTCTGTTACTATTTTTGGTCAGGTTGAGAGTCTGTTTCTCAGAATTGAAAAAAAAGATTTTTTTGGTTCCTTTTATTCAAGCCTTTAGAACATTGGTGGCTAATCAGATATTGGTAGAGAGGAATCAGTTGTTGATGACTTGCTTCAAAAAGAATATGATGTAATGGATATATTGAGAAATTATATTCTAGGTAACGTTTTTCTTTAAATAAGGAATAAAAAATCAAGTTGTCTTCCCTCAGCAGCTGGTCTATAAACAGAAATCTCTATGTAGCTGAACCATTTAGTTTTTCCTTATGTTCTGTGATCATAAATACTGAATTACCACAGATTGCACAGAGTGCAGATTTCTACCAAAAATAAAAGGTCGTTCCTTATTTTAGGTTGCTAATTTTTTTTTCACTATTCAAATTTATTTCAAGTTGCAATTCAGTGCTTGGAGACAGTTTTTAAAATCAGCCCAGAAGATACCCATCTAGCAGTTTCACAGCCTCTGACAGAAATGTTCACCAATTCCTTCTGTAAGGTAAGCTGTCACTGTTTTCTCATTAGTATCTGATTTAAGTATGACTAGGATATTACGTTGTTAACATCTGAGGGGCTAGGCCTTTACGTAAATAACCTCCTTCTTGAGCATAAGGTCGATAGTCCACATGGAGATGATTTGGGACCTAAAATATAACTTTTAATGTGCTTTAGATTTTCATATTAGTAGTTATGAGCATCCTCTCACCTTCATTCATTCATTCATTCATTCATTTATGTATTTTAAAGATTTTATTTATTCGTGAGAGACACAGGGAGGCAGAGACACAGGCAGAGGGAGAAACAGCCTCCATGCAGGAGCCCGACCCCGGGGCTCCAGGATCATGCCCTGGGCTTAAGGCTGTGCTAATCTGCTGAGCCACCTGGGCTGCCCTTACTTTCTTTTATATTTAATGATATGTCTTAGTTGCTTTTTAAGTCCTTTCTAATACCTGAGCATTTTTTAGATTTCTGACATGGAATAAAACATGGAATACAAGTTAAAAAAATTTTCCTGTTTATGAAGCAACTATGTAGAAATACATTCATCAGGAATTGAATCATCATTTGAAGCATATTTAAATTGGGCCATTGATAGGGCTCTTTAAAACAGGGAAGTTTCAAGGTCATTGTGCAAAAGTAATGCCAAACATCAAATTTCTGATCTGTGCTCTTGAGAACTGTTTACAATAATGGTGTTGGGTTTCTGGCCTTTTCAGGGAATATGGAACATAAATTTGTCTGAAAAAAATGTTTTTAAAGACAGTTTGCTTGCTTGCTTGCTTTTTCTGAGAAACAGCATAAACAGGAAGCAGGGAGGGGTAGAAGGAGAGGAGGAGAGAGAATGTAAGCAGGCTCCATACCTCCTGTGGAGCCCGATGGGGGCTCAATCTCACAACCCTGAGATCATGACCTGAGCCAAAATCAAGAGTCTGACACTTAACTGACAGAGCCACCCAGGCTCCCCTTAACCTGTCTGAAAAATTTTAAGGTTACTGAGTTTAGGGCCCTCGAATGACCTCTGATGTGTTTTGTCATTTCATTTTGGTGCCTCATGAAGTCCTTTTGTTATTCCGGTTCTGTATTAGAGCTTCAATATGGATTGAGGAACTCAGGCGAGAGGCTGAGGCATGTGGTATTTTCTTCATACTGGCAGGGATGTTGCTGAGACTACCACATTGACTGTAGCACTTGTTGGAAGAGGTTCTGAGAGTTGCAATGAAGACGGCAATTTGGCAGTATACTGTTGTCTCTATACTTGGAAAAAAGAATAATGCAGTTATCAGACAGATCAATTCTGATTCAGTGATAAAGCTGTAAGGAGATAGTGACATGTCTGTGTGCTCCCCATCACAGGATTCCCCGGTTCTTCTCTTTGGTTGCTGTGGTTTTTTTGATTGCTGGGCTTCTGGCCTCCTTAGGGAACTCCATTTCAGTGGCTGGATATGCCCCTGGTTGAAGTTGATTTTATTTAACTCATAGATTCCCAAGAGTCCTGTGCTTCAGGCAACACTTGGATTTGCTCACTCTTAGTGTCTGTCATTGTTGACCTCATACTAGAGATCAGAACTCTTTTTTGCCTCCCAGGAAGGTCAAGTTGACTCTTGCACTCTGTTTAAATAGGGCTCTGTTTTGGGATGCCTGAGTGGCTCAGTGGTTGAGCATCTGCCTTTGGCTCAGGGCATGATCCCGGGGTCCTGAGATCGAGTCCCACATCAGGCTCCCTGCAGGGAGCCTACTTCTCCCTCTGTCTGTGTCTCTGCCTCTCTTTGTGTCTCTCATGAATAAATAAATAAAGTCTTTTTAAAAAAATAGGACTCTTTTCTTTCTCTCTTACTATTTTCCTCTGATTGTATTTAATCATAAAATTTTTTTACTTACTATTTTTAAAATATAATTTCTTGGAACTGGCTCCATTGTGTATCTGCATAGTGTTATTTGTGGTGTCAGTCCTCTGTTACTCCATTTTAACAGCAGCAATTTCATCACATGTGTGTTTGTTAGCAGAGTAACCCAGAGAGTCCAAAACTTGCCTGAATCAGTATCAAGACTTATTATTAAATAAATTATTTGTCTCTATTCAGCCATAAAAAGGAAAGAAATCTTGCCGTTTGTAACAACATAGTTGGAAGTGGAGGGTATTATGCTAAGTGAAATAAGTCATTCAGGGGAAAGATAAATGCCAGATGATTTCACTTATATGTGGAATCTAAGAGGCACACAAACAAGCAAAGGGGAAAAAAAAAAAGAGAGATACAAACCCAGAAACAGACTCCTCACTATAGAGAACAAAGGGATGGTTACCAGAGGGAAGGAGGGTGATGTGGTGGGTGAAACAGGTGATGGGGATTAAGGAGTGTGCTTGTGATGAGCGCCAGGTGTTGTATGGAAGTATTGAATTACTGTGTCGTATACCTGAAACAAATATAATACTGAAGTTAACTAACTGGAATTAAAATAAAAACTTCAGAAAAAAAGAAATTATTTGTCCCACCAAGTGTCCTTGGTTGTTATGTTGGTTGTTTTAGTTTTAGGATACTGTTCTTGTGTTTTTCCTCCCAGTTTATATCCCAAATGGATTCATTCCTTTTATGTAAAGTAGGTGACAATCATCCCCACATTGTAGGTTGCTTAAATGTATTCAGTGAATATGAGAATTAGTTTTCAAAGTTGTACAACTGTGGCAATCTCATTAAATTAATTCAGGAGGATTTAAAAGACAGAATGGATTAGAGGTCATTTTTCAATATGCCACTTTTCTGACTCAAAAAGTCACTTTTTCCCCCATGCATTAACTGCCCAGGCGAAATAGAAGGAACCCTGACAGCAAGTACCGTAGGGCAGTGTCATGTGTCCTTGAACTACATGTCTATCCTCAGAGACTGTAGTCAGTTTTAAGTAGTGACCTCTAGTTACCAGGATTCCCATTTTGATTTTATACTTTGTTATTCTAATACTTTGTCTAGAAAAACTGATTAGTAGAGAAGGATTACAAAAAATAAGAACAACTCATATGCTTGATGAATGGTTTCATACTTGAGAATATTTGTGTGTAATTAGCAAAGTATATTTCCAGTGTTAGAATTACCAAGTTTCTTAAAACTTTAGTCAAGACAAATAACATGGTGGATATATTCTAAATGTAGTACATAGGTATATTAGCTACAAATTATGTTTTCTTTAAAACTGTAGACAAAAAAACTGTAGACATATTCATGAACTTCAGAGTCAAGTGTAAAAGCACAGTTTTTAAAAGCTCTTTCAAAACTGGAGATGTGCATTGTGTTTCCAGGGCTACTTGAGATACTTCTGCATACACCTTTGGTTTGTACCTTAGGAATGCAAAGGAGGTTTGAGGATGATAGTATGTACTGAAAACAGAAAATGTACATTGTTTTTTATTTTATGTTGATATTAATATATATCCATTGTTTTAAAAAATTGATCAACATGGAGAGATTTAAAGAAGAAACTGAAAATTTGATCTCCAAATATTATGGTTAACCTTTTGTGCTAGACCTTTCTTGTCTTTGTTTTTTAGCCTGTGTGCGCATCTGTGTGTGTATGTGTGTGCGCGCGCAAATATTTGAATAATAGGATCATATTATTAATGCTTCTTTTTGTCAGCTGTGAATTTGACTTAGTAGGGTATCTCTTCAGATACTAACATATTTCAAGATTTTCACTAATATAAACAATCTCTTGAGTATATTCCTATTCCTATTCTTTGCATAGGAATATTTAACCAGAATTTAATAGAATTTATTAGGAATTTGAGAAAAACAAAGCTTCCCAACTATAGCTAATGTATAATTTGAATAACAAAATATCCTGTTTTATTTTCTAATATGATGAATATATTTTCAGCAGCATGTTCATTTAAAACAGTGAAGCATTTCCATTCACTAAAAATATATTTGTCAATAAAATACATAATAAACTTATAGCATGAATGTAAACTACTCAATTTATCTCCATTACCCATATATAATATACATTTATTTTATGCTTCTACTATTTTAAATATACTGATTATTTATGTTTGTTGTGCATGAAGTTGGATGTTTTGATCTAGGAAAAGCAAGTAAAAAATTTTGATTCAGATTATCTTCTAGAGAAATTCTACATATTCATTTTCCTAATAAGAAGTATGTGAAAAAAAATAAAGTATGTGAGAGGACTTTTCCCCTATTTCTTTCTAACCATCTTATTTACAGTTAAATTTCATCATATATAATTACAGAAAAGTTATGGTAATACAAGTTATTCATTATTATAGTTCTGTGGGATGACTCCTTTTTTATGTGGCTAAATGGAAATACATTGATTTTTATTTAATTTCAGAATGACATAATGCCTCTTTCCAACTCAGTGCCTGAAGATGTGGGAAAAGCTGACCAATTAAAAGATGAAGGTGAGTATTCCATAGAAAAATTACTTATTTTGTAAAACTTTCTGAAACTCTGGAGAAAATGATTTTGTCAATTAAGATTCTGGTTTACACTGCCAAGGCTGGATTGTTGCAAAACCAACATGGTATTTGTGAAACAGAAATAAATGTGATAGGTAGGAAGCCTAGAAACATAGTATGGCTTGTTAGCAATATAGTTATGCCTTGCTTCAAGAAAAGCAGATCTGTTGTGAATAAAACTTGGAAAACAAATATCCTAAGGGGTGATTACTTATAACTGAATTTGCTAAGTGTACTCTAGGATCCCAAATTCTTTTTTATGCTTAAAGAAGATGAAAATAATTTTCAGTCTTATTTTAACTCTCATATAGATTTAGTATTTTCAATTCTTTGAAATTTGTTACCATGTGTATATGGCAGTTGACTTAAGTATTACCCAGCACATTTAATTACTGCATTATTACATCTTCTAATAGTGGCTTTTAAAGCATTCTTTGTTTGTTTGTTTTTTTTTTAAGATTTATTTATTTATTTATTCATGAGAAACACAGAGAGAGAGGCATAGACAGAGAAGCCTCAGAGGGAGAAGGGAGAATCAGCAGTTGTGGCAGAGGGAGAAGCAGGTTCCCTATGTCAAGGTTGGCAAGCAAGATTTGTACTGAGAAATTGGAGGGCAGGGTTTTGATATTAGCAGTGAATGAGAGCCAGGATATTCCTTGTCCTTTAGGCCGAGAGTTATTAGGGAATATTGCATGTTAAGAAGCTATCCTAACTTGGTTCAGAACCATTTTCCTGGGCTTTTACTTGCACTGAAGGAGGTAGTTTAGTTAAAAAAAAAAAAATGGTGTCTAAAAAGGTAGATATGGAGGAAGTATGCTTTTCCTACTCCTTGGGCCTTATCCTTCTCTATTAAATTTATAAATATACACCTATATCACTGTTTTTAATGGCCCCATAGTGTTCCATGGTACTGTAAGACCATGATTTACTTACCTAGACAGATAATTTTATAATCCTAAGTAAACTCTTAATATCTTTGTCTGCATTTTTACTGTTATGTGATTGTTGTCATAGGATTACATCATAGAGTTCTGTATTTCCAACAAATACTGCTTTCAATGTTCAATTTCTTTTTTCCTCTAAGAAGTGATACTCTGACAGGGCCTTAAAACTTCAGAATGACAACTTTCATAAATTACATGCAAATTCAGCAACAACTAGGGGTGCCCGAGTGGCTCAGTTGGTTAAGCATCTGCCTTCAGCTCAGGTCATGATCCCAGAGTCCCGGGATTGAGCCCTGCTCAGTGGGGACTCTTCTTTTCCCTCTCCCTCCACCTCCCCCCGACTCGTGCTCCCTCAAATAAATAAAATCTTTTTTTTTTAAAAAATGACAACCAGATCCTCGTTGTCTTTGAATCAAGAGTACTCTCCAAAGAATTTGAATTTATATTATCCAGATAGAAATGCATTTTCCATATATTTAGTTTCTAATTGGAACAATTTAACCTGATGTTTTCTGCCTTGCTCAGAGATTTGTAGTATATGAAGTCACTGAGGATAATATTGAATAGATGGCAAATTGAAATTTTATTTTTGTCCCTCACGTTTATTCCCTCTGCGGGAGATTGTGATCCCCACACGGTTTGCTATGATATGCTCAATGCTGGTAAGATGAGGATTAGGAGGTAATGCAGAGAGTTATTTATTGTTCCAGCCTGGGTAACTGAACTCCTCCTGCTTTTGCTGTTAACTGAAAGCTTTTATTCTTTGTTTTCACTAAGACCTGTCACATTTAAGACATGTAACACACAAAGTTAAAGCAACTGTTTTATTTTATTTTATTTTATTTTATTTTATTTTATTTTATTTTATTTTATTTTATTTTATTTATTTTATTTTATTTATTTTAGAGACAGAATGTGAGCTGGGAGGAGGTGGGAAGGGAAGAAGGAGAGGGAGAGAATATCAAGCAGGCTCCATACCCAATGCAGAGTCCCACAAGGGGCTCAGCTCAGTCTTACAACCTTGAGATTGTGACCTGAGCTGAAATCAAGAGTTGGATGCTTAACCAACTGAGCCACCCAGGCACCCCAGCAATTGTTTTTACACAGGATTTGCTATTCCTGTGAAAACTAATGTCCATTGTAGATTGTCAAGCATAATGTTATTCCAGGCTGTGTGTTCCACTTATCTGTGTCAATCAAGGCTTCTAGCCAGCTGGTCCCTTCCTGAAAAGCTGCTTTCAAATATTTTTATGTGTTTTGTTTCTGAAGAGCTGCAGTAAGACCAGACAAAACCAAAATGGTTTCATTTCTGTCATTTTCTGACACATCACAAAAGTATAGGCATATCTTATAGGTTATCTTGATAATTAAAGGAGACAATTTCATAGGAGACTACCATGTAAGCATAAAGTGCTATAATACATTTCTTCATTCGTGTTCTGAATGTTTGTATGTTAGATATTTTTTTTTGTATGTTAGATATTTTGTGACGTTAGGCTTATTGTTAATATATATAAACGTATATATACATAGAGAATGTAGATATTTGATGGGGTGGTTTACAGGGAGACATACAACAGATTTTAAAATAATAATAATAATAACAACAATCATACTGTATTGCTGCACAATCCGTCACAACTGCTGATTCAGGAAAGGAACATGTGAGCCCAGCTGCTCTGTCCTTCAGAATATCAAGGGGGCTGGACAATCAAGCACAGCTAGCTACTGGCTGAGTTTGCCAACACTGTTATGATCAAACTCAGATAAACTCTTGCAGGAATAGCCAATAATTCAAGAGAAGAGGGTTTGGGAAAGAAAAAGGAGAAATTTATGTCAGGTACTGGCAGCCGAGGGAGTGGCAGCTCCAGTCTCAACAACCCACCTCTGTGCCTGCGAGGTGGACACCTGGAGTTTTACAGGGAGAGGGTCAGCGGGGTATGTGCAAGAGAGCAGCAGGCAGGGAGTGCGTGATTATGGCTGGGGATCAGTGTGTTTTTGGCACGTGATCACGGGCAGGGAAGGGGACCTGTGGGGTGTGGTCCCCTAGTCTTTCCCTTACTATCAGTGCATTTCTGGCCTGGTGGTTGGAATGTGGTGGTCACTGCACAACACCTTCATCATTGCCTCAAGAAAGTGTGGTAAGAAATAAGCACAGTGGATTTTAGTTAGAGCATGAGTTAAGTGATCATGTCTATTTCTGGTTTTAAGTTTTGGGGTCTATGATGGAGCCAGAGGGCTCCCCCAAGAAGCCCAAGATGAAAAGGCCCAAGAGCAAAAAGATTCCACATAACCCAGAAAATTAAATCTTTTACACAGGGGAAGCAAACCTATATAAGTACCAGACCTATGTAGTTAATATCTTGCTCTGTCATAAAAAACTGTGTAATCGTCTTAGCTTCCTTAGAGGTTTTATAGTCATTACTTTTGGGGGGTGAGGATCTAAATTATTTTTTTTTTAATTTTAAAAATGTAGCTTTATTGAGGGATACTTGGGTGGTGCAATTGGTTGAGGATCATACTCTTGGTTTTTGGGCTCATGTCATGATCTCAGGGTCTTGGGATGGAACCCTGCCTTGGGTTCCACGCTCAGTGGAGAGTCTGCTTGAGATTCTTTTTCCTTCTACCTCTGTCCCTTCCCCCACTGGTGCTCTCTCTAAAATAAATAAAAAATCTTAAAAAGAACAAAAATCCTCAGCTTCATTTGAGGTATAATTTGCATACCATGCAATTTACGCCTTTAAAATGTACAAATTCATTTTTAATTTTTTTAATTTATTTGTGATAGTCACACACAGAGAGAAAGAGAGGCAGAGACACAGGCAGAGGGAGAAGCAGGCTCCATGCACCGGGAGCCCGACGTGGGATTCGATCCGGGTCTCCAGGATTGCGCCCTGGGCCAAAGGCAGGCGCTAAACCGCTGCGCCACCCAGGGATCCCCTCATTGGTTTTATAGTATATTCACAGAATTGTACAACCATTACCATAATTACAGAACATTTTTATCATCTAAAAAAGAGACCATGTACCTATTAGTGGTCACTGTTTTGTTTTGTTTTGTTTAGAGAGAGAAAGTATATGCACATGGGTGAGCAGAAGGGTGGGGAGAGAGAATCCTAAGCAAAGCTCCATCCCACCACCCTGAGATCATCTGAGTGGAAATCCAGAGTTGGATATATCTAACCAACTGAGCCTCTCAGGTGCCTGTCGTGGTCACTCTGTTCATTTCTGACTCTTAATTTGCAGTAACTTTTTGTGTGATTTTTAAAAATTAATTAATTAATTAGAGAGTGGGAGAATGGTGGAGAGGGGCAGAAAGAGAATTTTAAACAAGCTCCACATGGAGCCTGATGGAGGGTCTGGATCTCAATCTCACAACCCTGAGATCACAACCTGAGCCAAAATTAAGAATCAGATTTAACAGACTGAGCTGAGCCTCCCAGTCGTTGCACTTTGCATGATTTTAGATGCTTTTGTCTACCTGCGTTTCCTTTAATCTTCCTGGTCCTTGCAAAGTACTTTCCTCCTTCTTCAGTAGCTAATGATCTATTGAAAGACCAAGCTAATAGGAGAGCTTCTGGTTTAGAGAAAGTTGGAAGGAATAATACAGCCTTTTGTGATGTAAATCCTTCCTCTTAACCCCAGTTTATATTTTGAACAGTGGTTCTAATCAATGAGCAGGACATTCCATTTCATGGAATACAGAAGATAGCCAAAGGAAATCCCTTATTTTGCTGACTAGTTGTTATCCTAGTTAAATTATTTCCAGATGTATCTGTAGATCACCTTCTTGAAAATTAGTACCCTGTGGCCTGCCCTGGTATCTGAAATTCTGTCTTTCTAGAAACTAATGTCCTACAATCTCCTTTTAAAAATCTCTCTGGGGGATCCCTGGGTGACTCAGTGGTTGAGTGCCAGCCTTTGGCCCAGGGCGTGATCCTGGAGCCCCGGGATCGAGTCCCACATCAGGCTTCCTGCATGGAGCCTGCTTCTCCCTCTGCCTGTGTGTCTCTGCTTCTCTCTCTCTATCTTTCATGAATAAATAAATAAAATCTTTAAAAAAAATCTCTCTCTGGAAGTGATAGGACATAAAAATATTATCTGCCAATAACATATTAACATGATTAATCGTATCAGCTTACACAGCAGAGTTCTGAGGGCTTGGCTATTCAGCAGGTATATGTTTTGACGGGGAAGTAGTTAAAGGGGGGGGTCCAGACTGAGATGTTGATTGTGAAGGATGTTGCATCTGGAATGGGGTGGGCCGCTCTAAAAAGAAAGGAGAGAGATGAAGTTAAGGAAGGTGAAAAGAGATTTTACCATGAGATTTTCATAATTGTTGCATTTACTCACATTTTGTAGCCTGTATTTTATAAGGTATGCAAACATTAATTGTTTTAAGACTTTGCATTGTTAAAGTCATTCAAAAACACCATGGCTAAAGGAATATCAATTGTATAGTATGATAGAACATTTATCCCTGAGGTCACTAAAAAATCATGTTGATGGGGCACCTGGCTGGCTCAGTTGGTAGGATATGTGGCTCTTGATCTTGTGGTCATGAGTTCAGGTCCCACGTTGTGGTTAGAGTTTACTTAGAAAAAAAAAAAGAAAAATCATCTGGCTGACTTTCGTATTATTGTAGTTTCTATGAGTAAAATTTATCTTTCAGATTTTCTGTTTTTTGTTATATTGTACTTATTGTACATATTGATTGTTTCAGGCAATAACCACATGAAAGAAGAAAATTACGCTGCTGCCGTGGATTGTTACACACAGGCAATAGAACTGGATCCAAATAATGCGGTTTATTATTGCAACAGGTAACCTAGCACTATTGTGGCAGGTTTACAGTTCTTAAACTGTAATTTGCATTAATAGCTCTGAAGGAGAACTGTAAAATTTATTTTGAAAAATTTGAAAGTTCAGAAAAATATAAAGAAGGAAAATAAAAGCCTCATAAAATTACCACTTAGAGCTAATCACTGTTACTCACTAACCTTTAGGCATATTTTGTCTGATGTGAGTGTAATCGATTTCAGATTCATTGTTATTCAGTAGGCATATCATAAACATGTCCTTACTTTGTTGAAACTCTTCATAAACATTATTTAAATGGATACAAATTAGTCTGTTATTACCTCCTGATCTTTTTTATATTTCTAAATATAGTCACTGTGGCTAGCAAAAGGCACTCGCTATTTTTTAATAGGTGGATAAATGTACCTTAATTTATCTTATTTTAGTATTATTATTTTTAATGTACCTTACTTTACATAACTTCTGACCTACTGGCCACCTTGGAGGTTGTTCTTTTTTTTTTTTTTTTTTTTCAATATGATGAAGCCGCAGGGAACATCTTTGTTTCTCAAATTATTTTCTGAAATTTAGATTTTCTGGACTTTGGATTTATCCTTGGACCTGCTTTCATTTGGTTTAACAATATAAACGGTTAACATACTGTCGATGCTAATTGCAAAATTGTTCAGACTTCTTTGAAAGTTGATTTCCTTCCCTAGGTGTGTATGAGCATATCTGTTTTTCCCATATTCTTTTCAGTACTAAGTACTTGAGTTTTTATTTATTATTGTTAATTTAATATTTTTATTTTAATAGTAATTCTTCTAATTTATATTTAATTACTGGCAAGGTCGAACATTTTTCAAATGTTGGCCGTTGGGGTTTTTTTTTTTTTTTTAATTGTCTTTTTGTAATTTTGCCAGGTATATATTATCCCTGTCCTCCCCTTTTTTAACAGAGAGCCTAACCCTGATAGGTTGCATTTCCCCAGGCTCCTTTGTCACTTGGGTTTTGTCTTGGTTCAGCCACAGGAGGTGCTGGCAGGAGATTGGAGGGCAGAGGAGGAGAGAAGTCGGGGTATTTCTTCCCTTCTTTACAACAGGGTGTTTATCCAGCAGGGGCTGCTTGCCATCTTTGTCTCTGTCTCCCACCCAAGACAACTGCTGTGGTCCCAGCTTTTGCTAGGTGATGTTGGGTGTTGGACTGCACTTTGTCCTCTGTCTTAGGGATGGTGATGGCTTCCTGTTGTTCCTCATCTCTGGATTGCTGCACAACCCCCTACTTGGCATCTCAGCTCTCCGATCAACTATATAATGAATTCCCTGAACTAAATTAATCTATTTTAAATATTAAAGTTCCAGTAGTACTTTCTGCAGTGATGGAACTCTTCTGTGTCTGCATTGTTCAATACAGTAGCCACTAGCCCAAGTGGCAATTGACCACTTGAAATGTGCCTAGTACAATTGGGAAAGTAAAGTTTTAGTGTTTTATTGATTGAAGATCAATTTAAATTAATTTGAATTTTAGTGGCCACATGTTGCTTGTGGCTACTGTTCTGTACAATATAGCTGTATATTAAAGATATAATCCATTAGTCCTAATTGCACAGCTTACTGTTTTGCCTTTTAATGTTTTTCATAAGTAATAGTTGTAAATATTGATGTAGACAAGTTTATTTTTCCTTTCTTTTGAAGTCCATTCCAGTGTTTTTAATCTTAAACCTCTCCCCATTTGCAGGCTAGGCAAATAACTTCTCTTATTTTTTCTTCACATTTAAATTTTATTACTGCAAGTGTGTTTTGGTGAATGATAGCTATTTTAACCAATTTGAAACTTTTTATGAAAGAAATATGTAAAAAAAACTTTTATTATATAGTAAGTTCTTAGATTTGGAAGATATCTTTAAGTTATTTTGATCTAATCTTTCACTGAGTTATCCTTATCTTGTTTAGTATATTCATACCCTTCTAAGGTAGTCCCTTCTCCCCCACCTTTTCTTCTGTGGTCCTATCTGTTGAAAAAGCCTTCCTTGTATTGATACTGATTTTGTTTTCCCAAAACCCTCGTAGCTAATCTTAGTTGGCAGTTTTTATTTTTACTCTTAAGGACAATTACAGAACAACTATGATCTTTGTTTTTCATAATAGTACCTTACATTTTGAAGCTTGCTACCAAATTCACTTGAGTCCTTTTCTCCGTATTATCTTTGCAGCTTCTTCAGTTATACTGCAGATAATAGTTTTATTTTCTGCACTGTTGCTCTAAACTTGTTCCAGTTTACCTGTATGTGTAGTTCCCAGGAATTTACACAGTGTTTCTGGAATTGGTCTGACCACAACAGTCTTATAAGGCTCTCATTTAACCTACCTCTAGATAACATACTTCTATGTTAGCATTTTGTAGAATTATTTATTAATTTCATGTTTTGCTTTTGGCTTATTAAAGTGTCTCTTCTTCACACATTCTCCTTATTTTGTCTTTCGATCATATTTTCATTTGACAGCTTCTTGCAAAACACTTGCATTACCAGTGCTGTCCCTGGAGGTATAGTTGGTGGTCTATACTCAAATGTGGGATCTTATATTTTATCCCCACAGAATTTTATCTTGTAACAGTCTTTTATGTGTATGACCCTTAATCTTTTTGGATAATTGGTAAAGTAACGTATTTGCTTTTGCTCCTAGTTTCATGTCATCTACAAATTTAAGCATATATTATGACAGTTATGATGTCAACTAAGAGAGCAATCATAGGGAGGTGGTTAAGAGCAAGGGTTCTGACTCAGAGTCTTTGAATTATAATTTCTGGTTGTGGCGTTTACTAGGTATGTGACCTTGAGCAAGTTACCTAACATATGTATGCCTTAGTTTCCCCATTAGTAAAATGTGGATAATAGAATTTACCCTAGAGGACTGCTGTAGAGATTAAATAGTTAATACATAAACAGTGCTAGGAAGCGGTCTCCTAAGTGTTGCACACAACAATATTATTATTGTATAATATTGCATAATTGTATGTTACAATGATAAAATTATTATTTAAATATTGTATTAACTAAATATTATATCATTAATTCTGTTATATTTAATGTCATTTATGCAATCTGGTGTGGGTTTTTTTTTTTTTTTTACTTTGATCAGAACATGAAGAGAGATCCAAATTTATCAGGGTCCAAATATTTTGCCATTTGTCTTTCTCTGATTTGCCAGTCTGGTAGCAAGCCTGTTAAACTAAAATAGGAAATGACGTTAGATGGGAATTGTTCTGAATTAATCCAGTGTCATTTATCTTCTTTTGGCAGAGAGGTCTTTTACATTTTTATGAAAAATTTTGAAGTCCAAAAGAAGTTTACAGTAAATACTCTTATAATCATCCACATCAAGATTTTGCCTTTAATATTTTAGTATATTTACTATGTCACATGTTTCATCCATTTGAACCCCTTTGTTAGTCTAATTTTTGCATTTGAAGGTAAATTGCAGCCACCTGTACACTTTCCCCCTAAATACTTATCATGCGTGTCATTAATCTAGTTCAATATTTTGCATTTTTTTCTTTTGAGATACAACTTGCAGGTAATAAAGTACACAAATCTCAACTGTACTTTGCCATAATTTTGACAAATGCATACATACACTTGTGTAACTCCCAACCCCCCCACCAAGATACTGAAAATTCTGCACGCCCCTTCAGCGTCAGTTGCCTAAAACACCAGGGGCAACCACTGTTTTATTTCCCTACTATAGATTAGATTTGTTTTTTGTGATTCCGCATAAAAGGAATCATACCATATGTATTTTTTTGTGAGAGACTGTTTTTGCTCAGGTTAATGGTTGCGAGATTCACCCTGTTGTTGCTTATCTCAGTGGTTCTTGCTTTTAATTGCTCACTCATACTTTTGTTTGAATATACCACAGTTCGCTAAGCCATTTTCCTATTTATGGCCACCTGGGCTGCTTTTCCTGTTTATGGCCAACTGGCTGCTTTTTGTTTTGTATTTTGTCCAGAATTTATCGTTATTTGTGGAAGAGTTGGATCCATAAGGAAGCTAGCTGTCCATCCTAGAAATCTATTTTTTTTTTACCAAAAAATCCTTTTACTGATGTGTTCTAAAAATCTACCCCAGGAAAATTAAAAATCCAAATAATTGTTGGAAAATGAATTCTGCAAGCTGTATATTTTATTCTCTGTCATCAGATGACTATATAATGTTTTAATTTAGCTTATGAAACATTTGAAACAAAAACATTTAATAGTGTCACAAAATGTTATGGCCAGATATAGGTGTTATCAGAAAATTGCTTGTTAATAGACCACAGTAAGCCATACGGTTTAACTATGACTATGGTAAATTGGAGCCTAAGTAAATCATTTATTTCAAATGAGATTAGGGTTCATGAATCGTCGTCGTATGTTTACAAGTACTGGATTAAAAGAGATTCTTGGCAATACCTGTGCTTGCTTTTCATTTAATTATTGTTAAATCAAAACCAATGATCATGCTTATCTTTTTCATTTAAATTGTATCTTTTTTTTTCCTGAGTTCAGTAATAGAACAAGCAATTTAATATTAAATAATTAGAAGACTTTATTTGTATATTTAATACAAATATTGAAAAAAGGTTCAGAAAAATTTTATTAGACCCTAGCAGTTATAAATATCTCAGTAGCCTATAGTCTTGCCAACTACCCCTGCATTTTTCTTAGCCAGCTGGCTGCCAAGAATTGGAAACTTGGAATAGTAGATTAAATCTTCCTTTTGATACACATTTTCAGTTTTATTACTAATCAAAATATTCATATATTAAACTTGCTAGGATGAACTATAGTTTTCTTTTTATAGGAGTGCTGTTCTTATATGTTAGAAAATAATTATTTGGCACATTTCTTAATCAAGCCTTTCTTTTCTAGTATTTATCTTCTGTTTTAGCCTTTTAGATTCCTAGGGACGCTTTAGGTTCGACTTAGGTACCAGGAAAACCCTAGTTCTTCCCTGAAAATCTTTTATCAAAGATTTTTATCAAAATCAAAAATAAATTTTTCCTTTTTTTCTATACTTAGCACGCACTGACCACGATGTATATCATTTATGTCAATTTATCGTATGTTGTGCCTTATTATATTTGCACATTTGTTTTATTTTTTCAGGTGAAGGGCAGAGATGGGATCTTGTATCTTTTTGTATCCCTTATAATGCCTAGCACTGTGCCTCACGGGACTTCAGCCAATTTTTGTTGGATGCATGGAGGACTATAGAAGAACTATGAGAAATTCCCAGTGATGCTGAAGCGACGACATTCACTTTAACACTTGTGTATATAAAACAACAAATGACTGAGTATAGGTCTAAAACATTTCCAAGTACTTTATAATGTGAAATGATATTTTACAGTAAACTGGCTAACTTTCTGTGTCTTCTATCACTAAACAGTATTCTTATTTCTTGTTGTTCAGCACATTACCCGTAACTGTCTCATATTTCTGGGGTGGGTAGGTGGTTGAAGGACTGAGACAATGAAGGGAATTAAAGGTGTACAGGAGAGAGAGATGGAGCATGATGGAGAGAATTTGTGCAGTAGCCTCTCAGGTGATGGGGAATTGAAGATGGAGCTAGATTTGATGGACAGATAGAACATAGGTGGAGAATAGGGAAGGGCATATAGGTTGGAGAACATAGTATAAAAGGCACAGTTAGGTGGGACACCTGAGGGACTCAGCTGTTGAGCATCTGCCTTTGGCTCAGGTTGTGATCTCTGGGTCCCAGGATCGAGTCCCACATCGGGTTCCCCTGCAGGGAGCCTGCATCTCCCTCTGCCTGTGTCTCTACCTCTCTCTCTCTCTCTTTTTCTGTCTCTAATGAACAAATAAATAAAATCTTAAAAAATATATATATATATTTAATACCTAGCATAGTTCTAGGCTTTGAATATTTGCTTCTTTCAAAAACAGTGTAATTCCTACATGTAAAAATAGGTTTTTGCCGTAAGTTACGTATGACATACAGTATGGGAGAAATAAGTTACCTGTGATTTTTCTATCTGCCTTATTTTCTATAAAAATAGAACCAAGTTATATTCCTACTCTTGCTCTAAACAAGGGAAAGAAGGCAAGGATGTCCGAAAACATGGTGACTCTGACTGTATTGTTCTGTTGGAATTTCATTAGTCATGCCCTGATAACCAGACAGCAGGGGCAGAGAGAGCAGGCCATTGATATTCAGTTCAGACACTGGCATGTCTGGCTTCATCTCACAGATTTGAGTATAGCCCAACTTTTCTTCCCTTTCCTGGCCTCAGAGGTTCAGTTCCCTGTCCTTGTCCTCTTTTGAAAGATCCTAGCTTGTAGTTTGTGGTGTGTAAAGCTAAAGCTATCAGGATGGAAACATAGGGATCCTCTTCCCATCTGCCCACCCTTGTTTCTGCGTCTGATTCTCCCGGCCTTATTCCCTGTCTTCTTCTTAGTGTCTGAAGTGAGAGATCAGCATGTCTTCCGCTCAGTTTACCTTTTCTCTCTACCTCCCCTGAGCTCCTTTGCTCCCGCCTCCATGACCATCACTACTCCCTTAGTCCAGGTTCTTAAATGTTGCTAAACTAGAGCTGTAGTGACTTCATTTGGCTTCTAGGGTCGACTTGTGCCCCCGCCTCCAGTCTTCTGACAAAAATGGTCTTTTAAAAATGTGAAATGAATCATCTAACTCTTTCTGTTTGCCAGACCCAAATGCCTACCTTATCAAATGTAAATTCCTCAGCATGCATGATGCTTAAGATCTCTTAGAATATAGGCATTTTCTTTTTAAAAATTCCATTATTTTCACTGTTCTTCCTACCTAGCTATTCTTCTCTCTACTCTGTGCACATGGAATGTGAAATTTGCTGACTTCTTAAAAGTACTGCATTGAGACATCCCTTCGTGCTTTTATGTGCTCTGCCTAGAATGCTTCCTTCCTTACTTAACTGGTCATCTGCCAGCCATCCTTCAACACCTCGCTAGGTGTTGCTTTTGTTTTGTTTTGTTTTTAATATTTTATTTATTCATGAGAGACAGAGAGGCAGAGACACAGGCCGAGGGAGAAGCACGCTCCATGTGAGGAGCCCACTGCGGGACTCGATCCCGGGACCCCGGGATCACGCCCTGAGCCAAAGGCAGATGCTCAACCACTGAGTCATGCAGGCATCCCTAGTTGTTGCTTTTGGAAAGAGTTTCTTAATTTTTCCTCTTCCCAACCTCCTGTCCATGCTCTTGCACCCTTGCCCACCATGTTCAATGGAATGATGCTGTCCAGTATGGTAGCTCCTAGCTACCTGTGGCTGGACAAATGTTAAGTTAAACTTAAAATAAAAAATTCAATTCCTCAGTCACACTAGCATATTTCAAGTGCTCTTTAATCATGTGTGGGCAAGGGGCTGCTGTGTTGGATAGGACTTTCTTTATCGCAGAAAGTTCTATTAGACAGTGCCGCAGAGGGTTAACTGCAGTTTTCTCATGTGGCCTGTATCTTTGACACTTTGTCGATACTTCTTTTGATTCCATTGTGGCACTTACCATACTATTTACTTATTTATTTACATGTGTTTGTTTCTATTAGTGAAAGATTGGAGGGAAGACAATATATCTTCTTCATCTCTGTGTATTTGATTTGGATTTTAGGGCTTAGTATATTATTTGTTTTCAACAAAAGTTTGAGTTGAATTGATACAGTGAGGGTTTTTTTTTTTCCCCATAGGATATATATTTTTTTTTAAGATTTTATTTATTCATGAGAAACAGAGAGAGGCAGAGACACTGGTAGAGGGAGAAGCAGGCTCCCTGTGGGGAGCCTGATGCAGGACTCAACGCTGGGACTTGATCCCGGGACTCCAGGATCACACCCTGGGCCGAAGGCAGGCACTAAACTGCTGAGCCACCCAGGGATCCCTGATACAATGAGTTTTAGAAGGGAGAATTGCCTCTACTCGAAGACTTCTAATAGTGAAGCAATAACATGACAGCATGTTTTATATATATGTATAAAATATATATGTAAAAAAATATATTTTGGTATGTTACATTTGATACTGTATTTTGATATGTTACGTCTCTTTTAATCTAGAAAATGCTACTGGTTTTTAAATTATTATTATTTTTTTAATGACGTAGACATTTTTGAAGAGTTCAGACCAGTGATTTTATAGCAGGTGCCGTAATCTGGATTTGTGTGATTGCTTCCTCATGATTAATTTTAAGTTAAAGTGTGGTATGAGGCCCACATAAATAATTATGTGTGCCATTTATTGCATTATAGTAGGAGGCACATAATTTCAAACCGTCCATTAATGGTGATTCTAAGTTTGATATCTTAGGGTGGTAACTAGCATCTCTATTATTCCTTTTGTAATTAAAAATTATCTGTAGGGTGACATCATGTGAATATCCTGTTCCCAGCAATCTTTTTACTCAATGTTTTACCATCTGTTCATAATCTTTCCTTGAATCATTAAAACACTGATGGTTACAAAATGATGATTTTCTAATTTTTACATTTATTTTGTCTGTATTTCCTCACATATTTCTGTAAAGAAGAGTTTTTTTCCCACTCCCCTCTTTTCCACTTTCCTCCTCCTTCCCCACCCCAAATTTTTTGAGTATCATTATGGACTCATGAATTTTTAAAATCACTAATATGTTATAAAAATTGCCATAATTATTATTTTGCCACTGAAATTATCCCATATTTGGCTAGTGGGAGCCCCTATAAACTGGCTGTGTGTCCTTTTATATAACTCTGTTTTTGAACATTTTCTTGCTTTCTCAGACAACAAAGTATTCCATATTTGCCTTGTACATTCCTTGCTCTACACCTGAGCTTAGCTTTTTCTACAAGTAGCCCCTGTTCCTGTTAGTGGAGAATAGTATTTAGAAACCAAGATCTGGTTGCAAGATATGATCATTGCTATTGAAGTAGTGTTGTTACTGCTTCTTCGGTGAACAGAGCTAGAAAATACAATTTTTTGAAAAATGTGCAGATACTTTCAATTTGCATTCCATTGTCACAGAAATCTCCCTCACCTTTCCCCATTTTATGTGGATTTCTTTTCTTTCAGAGTGAAAACCCTGCTTTCCAACACAACCAGTACATTTACTTATTAGCTCTACCTTTCAATTGATAGTATAATGCCATTATTACACCACGAGCAAGCCTGCTAAGTAAATTTCACAATTTCTTTGCAATTTCTCTTCTCCTTAGACTCCATCTCATTAAAGATATATATATTCAGAATACTACTTGAAAGTTACTTGAATTCTTTTTGATATACAGCCAGCATCCTTTGTTTCTGTTTTACTTTGTTTGAGGGTTTGCTTTTTCATCCTTTTTGAAGTCTTATTCCTGTTTTTATCCCCTCTACCCCATGCCTACCCATCCTTTGTGAGAGTGAGATTTTTCATGTTTGATTTCTGTACCATGTAGATGTTTTCCATAAAATTAAACTAACAGGATGATCAGTAATAATGGCTCTTTTTATCTTTAACAATGCTTTTGCTTCGTGTCTGATATTAGTGTTTTCTACATAAGCTTTTTTTTGCCTGGTTTTCAGTTTGCTTGATTGTCTTTTTTCTGTCCCTTTCTTTAACCTGTGTGTGCTTATGTTTTAGGTGATGTGTATACAATTTGAGAAACTGGTTTTTATCTAGGTTACTTTGTAGTTGCTTTTATGTTTGAATTGTTTTTTCTGCTCTTGATATTATTTGGCTTCCTCTTCCTTCCCTACCCTTTTTTAAAAAAAATTATTTGGAAGTAATACATACTATATCTCTTCTTTTAATGGTCTTTTTTTTATGGTTTTTTTTTTTAATGGTTATTTTTAATGGCCATCCTTCTCATGCTTGTTGGTGCATATTGAACGGTCAAATAAACCCTCCTTTTCTTATGTACTACCAAATTAGGTTTGTTGAATTCTGTACTTTCACACTTAAATTTTTTTTTCCACTGGAAAAAAGGAGACTGTATGTTTGTTTATTTTTTTAATTTTATAATCTTAATTTGGAAAGAAAGGGTCTCAGTCATGCTATATGAAGAAAAATTGGCAAAAAAAACTGGGCTGATCACCACCTTTACTTTATAGTCTGCCAGCCACCCTCTTGCCCCTGCCAGGAACCTAAGCACTGTTGAGGCCAGGAATACTATTTTGATTACTGCTCTATCCATTATGACTAGAAAAGTGTCTGGGCATTAGCTAGACCTCAATAGATGTATTCATTGAACGAATAAGTAGAAATATTTAGTATGGAGAAGAATGAATGGGACAGTAGTAGGAGTGGGATGGAGGGCAGGAGACACAATGGAATGTTTAGTTTGAAGAGCTTGCTTGTCAGTCATCTGCTTGGTTAGTATGGCCCTGAGGACTGAAGTGAGCATAACAGCAGCAACACAGGGCTGTCTACTGTCAGAACCAAGTGGAGAAATAGAAAGTAGCTTCATTATGCCCTTCCAGTTACCTCTAACAGAACTCTCCTGAAATAACTGGAAGGGATTCAATAGTCCTTAATCGCTCTAAGAGTCTTTTGCTAAGTGGATGGAATGCATTGCTCTCCTTCATTTGCAGCCAGATTTAGGTGCACAGGTAGGTTAAATTTCCATCTTAGACTTGCCAGATGATAATCTTAACCTTACTAACAAATGATCATTTAACAGCATAACACTACGCAGTCATCAGTCTGCATGCTTCCCTAACAATCCCACACGTCCTGATGCTTTCAGTTTTTTGTTTGGGCAAATTAGAAAAGCAGTAAGTATGTAGATTGTATTGTATGTAGATTGTAAGTATGTAGTTGTATGATTTGCTTATTTGTCATTTTTCTAGCAAACAGTGAAAGGTAGCCTGCATATTTTCTCTCAATTTTGCCTTTGAATTACCTTTTTGTTTGATTTTAGAATTATCTTAGTTTGATTTAGATATTTACTGGGAGTGATGTACAACTTGGGACAAAGAACATGAGGTTTTATTAGTACCTGACGATCTAAACGAGTGCCTTGAGGGCTGCTTATAATAAAAATCTCTTCTTTTTCTCTTAGGGCTGCTGCTCAGAGTAAATTAGGTCACTACACAGATGCAATAAAGGATTGTGAGAAAGCCATAGCAATTGATTCAAAGTACAGCAAGGCCTATGGGAGAATGGGGTAAGTTTTGGCAAAATGTTCAAAGTAGTACCAAGGAGTATCAGATTTGCTATTAATGGCTTGGTTTTCCATTTCCTGCTTAAATATTGCAAAGAAGATCAATCTACCATTGAAAGAGGAAATGATTGCAACTTCTGTGACCTGGAATAGAGATGACCCACTTGTATGATGAATGGTTGGTTGTTGGAGAAAATCATACAGAAGAGTAGACTCACTTTATGTTCAAGCCCACAAATCTCAAATGAGCATTCAATATTTTGGCAGACAGTCCTACTGTATTTCCTTCTACGTTCACCTTACCTCTCTGAGTTGGGCTTCCTACCTTCTCTTCTTCTCTTCAAATTTCCACCACACGCTCCATGGCGACTCTCAGCTCACGCAATTGCCTTGCACTTAATTAAGAAAATGGATGCATTTAGAAGAAAAGTAACTCCTCTTCCTGCTTCTGAATCCACCAATCCACCTGCATTTGTATCCTCACAGATTGCCTTTTGTCCCTGCTCAAATGGAAGTGTTCTTATCTAAGACTGGCCTTCACTCATGCCTTACAGCTCTCCCTTTGTACCTTCTCCAGGTCTTTATGCTTTATGCTTAGAATCCTCTCCTGTATCTTCTGCAACCCTAGCTTTCCTGTCTCTAACAGTGACACTGACTGCATGCACAAAGGTCCTAGAAAATCACCTACTGGAACTGTCCTTTTCCCAGCTCTTCTTTCTCTGATTTGCTCCCATGGCTGCTTGTGTCTGCGGTCGCATCTCTCTCATGTCTCATTTGCTCTCCCCTCACTCTGATAGGGGCTTTGTCTCTGTCACTCCACAGACAGCCCTGTTCGGGGTCTCAAGTTGTCAGTATTTTGCCAGGGCCGGTGTTCATGTCTGTATCTTTACCCTGCCCCGTGTTTTAGTATTTGGCATGATTAACTTTACTTTCTTTTAAAGTTTATTTATTGGGGATCCCTGGGTGGCTTCAGGGTGTGATCCCGGGGTCTCATGATTGAGTCCCACATCAAGCTCTCCACATGGAGCCTGCTTCTCCTTCTGCCTGTGTCTCTGCCTCTGTCTCTGTGTGTCTAGTGAATAAATAAATAAGATCTTTAAAATTTTTTTAAAAAATAATAAAGGTTATTTATTTATTTCAGTAGTCTCTATACCCACCATGGGGCCTGAACTCACGACCCCGAGATCAGGAGTTGCATGCTTTTCTAACTGAGCCACCTGGTCTCCCCTGCATGATTAACTTCTTTGTTAAGTACTTCGTCCTCTCTGCTTCTGCGATATCACACTTCCTGCTTTTCCTTCTACTTTGCAGGATGCTCTTTCCCAGTCTGCCCAGCTGGTTCTTCCTTCTCTCCCACCTCTAAGTACTGAGGTACTTCAGGGCTCTCTCCTCTGCTGCCGCTGCCATTTTTCTGCTCTCTCTTCTGATTCCATCCAGTCCCATGCTTTTAAATTCCATCTATACTCATTATTTATGGATTCTGTACTTAGGAATTTGCCTACATGCTGGCATTTTTTTGTAACCCCCAAATCAATACTCACCTGCTTTTTGTGGTCATTCACAGAAGGGTGAAAAATTTGAGTCAGTTGTCAGCAGAGGTCTGTCTGCCTTTTTGTTTTAGCTCTCATACTGTAAACAAGTGTCCTTTGCAGTCTGTGTAGAGCTGTATTGGTTTTTTGCATTTTTGTGTCTTTTGTGGTTGATTTCCCTGTTTACACTGGAGCCCAAATGTCGGCTGAAGTGTTGTGTCCTGTTCCTAATCACAAGGAGGCTACAATGTGTCTTATGAAGAAAATACAGGTAATGTTTGATCAGAAATGAGTTAGTGCTGTTGAGTGTTGGTTCAGTGCTAATGAATCAGTAATAAGGTTTCTTTAAACGGAAACACACATAATATAAGATTATGTTTCGATTTGTTGATGAAAATGCTGTGACCTGGGTGCCTCGGTGGCTCGGTCAGTTAAGCCTCTGCCTTTGGCTCAGGTCATGATCCCAGGGTCTTGGGATTGAGTCCCCACATCAGGCTGTCTGCTCAGCGGGGAGCCTGCTTTTCCCTCCGTACATCCCCCCTGCTTGTGATCTCCTCTCTCTCTCTCTCTCAAATAATTAAAAAAAATTTTTTTCAAAAAAGAAAAGAAATGTTGTGACTGAAGGCTCACAGGATCCCAATTCTATATTTCCTCTGGGAGCAATTGTTCATTATTTGCTAATTTATTGTTTGTCGTGCCTTTATAGAATATAACTACTGTTGTTAACAAGACTCAACTATTTATAATGATATAGATCTTAAATAATGTCTGAACTCCATACTCATATATTCAACTACTTTTCATTTCCACTTATATGTGTGACAGGCACTTAAAGCTTAACATGTTCCCCAAAGAACTTTTTTTTTTTAAAGATTTTATTTATTTATTTGACAGAGCGGGCGTACAAGCAGGGAGAGTGGCAGGCAGAGGGAGAGAGAGAGAAGCAGACTCCCCACAGAGCGGGGAGCCTGACACGGGCTCAATCCCAGGGTCCCAGGCTCATGACCTGAGCCAAAGGCAGACGCTTAACCAACTGAGCCACCCAGGCACCTCCCCAAAGAACTTTTTGTTACTTTCTTAAATCTTTTCCATCTCAATAAATGGTACCTCATTTACCTACTAGTGCCAGAAAGTCAAAAGCCTAGTAGTTATCCTTCATTCTTATTATGCCTGACAGGATTAATCTATCAGCAAGTCCTGTCCATTCTGATTTCAATTATATCTTGAATTCAAGCACTGAATGCTATCTTGCTTCTAACCCTAGTCCAAATCACCATCTCTTACCTAGGCTACTGCGGTAGTTTCGTAACTGGTCCCCCTGCCACCATTCTACCCATACCCATGTTGATCATCTGCAGAAAGGCAGAATGAATGTTTTTATTTGTTTGTTTGGTTTTTTTGAGCAATGGGGCGAAGGAGAGGGAGGGGGGAGGGGGGGAGGAAGGAGGAAAGGGCAGAGGGAGAAAGAGAGAATCTTAAGCTCCATAGATGTGCAGTACGTAGGGCTCAATCAATCTCACAACCCTGAGATTATGACCTGAGCCGAAATCAAGAGTCACAGGCTTAATGGACTGAGCCACCCAGGCGCCCCCAGAGTGAATGTTTAAACCACAAATCAGATCTGTCACTCCATTGCAACCAGAATAAAATCCAGACTCCAGACTGTGATCTTACATGGTCTGGCTCCTGATTATTTTATTCCCTGACATCATCTTTCCACACTATTTTCTGTGCTTCCTCATCAGCTCTTGTCCGGTTCCTTAAGGATGCCAAACGCATTGTTCTCAGCACTTTGTGTTTACAGTGTCTTCTGTTTCGAATGCTCCTTTGATTTACAAGGGACTGCTTTCTTCTCATCACTCAGGTCTTTTCACTGTGGCTGTCTTTGAGCAGCTCCCCTTCTCTTTAATACTATGATTTTATTTGTGTGTGTATTGCTTATCTTCCCAGGTAGGATGAAGTTTTCTTAACCTCAAGGACTTCATCTTTCTCTTTGTGAACTATAAAATAGTATCTGGTATGCAGTAGGGTTTTTTTTTTGGTTTTTTGGTTTAGAAATGTTTTTTTAAAATATTTTATTTAAATTCAAATTTACCAAAAAAATAAAAATAAATTCAAATTTACCAACATATAGTATAATACCTAGTGCTCATCTCATCATGTGCTTTCCTTAGTACCCATCACCCCATTACCCCATCCCCCTTCCTGCCTCCCCTTCACGAGGTAGGGTTTCAATAAATATTTATTGAATCTTGATTAACTGATTACTCTGAAGTAATATCTTTATTGTTGACTGGAAGAAAATCAATTAGGTTCTGAGAATTTTTCTGTGTTTAGACACTGAATTTTGTTTTGATCAGAGGTCTGGGAGGTAAGTCATCCAAGAAAGAAATAGAGTAATTTGTTAAAAACAAACAGAACAAATAAAAACCCTCAATACTATCTGTTCATATATACTATTACTGTATAGTTTGGAAGTAATTTTCTGATAAATTCTAACCAGATAGAGGTTAACAAAATTTAATAACTAAGTCTTTGATCTGTGCCTGGGTTAATAATGTGTTGAGTGGTAAAGGATCCTAATTTTATCTACTCAAGTTAATACGACTTCTTCAGGAGTAGTCCACTGATACCCCATAGCCCATTTTTATTTTTTTTTAATGGTGAATTGATATTTATTGTGGCTCAGTGTATCTGTTATAAAGAAAGAAGAAAGGGATCCCTGGGTGGCGCAGCGGTTTGGCGCCTGCCTTTGGCCCAGGGCGCGATCCTGGAGACCCGGGATCGAATCCCACGTCGGGCTCCCGGTGCATGGAGCCTGCTTCTCCCTCTGCCTGTGTCTCTGCCTCTCTCTCTCTCTCTGTGACTATCATAAATAAATAAAAAAATAAAAAAAAAAGTTTAAAAAAAAAAAATAAAGAAGGAAGAAAGTGGGACATTAGGAAGCACACATCTAGTTGAGTCCTTAAAATGATTTTAGCATTATGGAGCTATAATGGCCACAGGTTGTTAGCTCACATCTTTGTGGAGCTTTGCCATTACTAAGGCAGATTACTTAACATATTAAGCTTAAAATTTGAAAGGTAGGTAAGGTTCATTTCTAAGCATTAAATTCATGACTTACGGGACGTTTGGGGATGGCCAAGGTTGTCAGCAAGCAGAATGGAGAGAGTCCAGACATAAGAATCTTGAAATTAGAAGGAATTTTGGTGATATCCCTGTGAATCATAGTATGGTGGATAAAGTAAGTGTAGTGTGGATTCAGATTGACTACCGAGGCAGATGTTTGACTGTTGGTGATGTCCTGATGTTCTTTAATCATGTATCTTACACTCTTCTATTTTATTCTTTTCAGACTGGCCCTCACCGCCATAAATAAATTCGAAGAAGCAGTTACAAGTTATCAAAAGGCGTTAGATCTTGACCCTGAAAATGATTCTTACAAGTCAAATCTGAAAATAGCAGAACAGAAGTTAAGAGAGGTATCCAGTCCTGTAAGTTATTGATGACAGATGACGGCAATATTTTCTGTCATTCACAATTTATTACAATCAAATGGCAGTGGTTAAAATAATTATCAAATATCCTTGTTTTACAGACAGGAACTGGATTGAGCTTTGACATGGCTAGTTTAATAAATAATCCAGCCTTCATTAGTATGGTGAGTAGATTTCCTTTTCTGTTCTGCTGGCTGTCTTTCCATAGAGTTATATGGTTCCCAGGCTTTTAGAAACATACAAGGGAGCTTTGGTGGTGGGGGGTGGGGTAAGGGTGGTGGTAGGGGTGATATAATGCTCTGACTCAGGTTTTTAACCTGCCTGTGTACCTCTTTGTGAGAAAGCCATGGAGAGACTTTAGGAGGCCCATGGATTCCCTGAAGTTGTATATAAAAATTTGTATGTATGTGTACCTATGCATTTTTTAGGGAGAGAACTGTATTTTTCATCCGATGGGCAAAGGGGTCTGAAAATCAAAAGGTTAAAAACAACTCTTTTCCGTGAAAGCAGCCCTAGGAAGATCTCTAGTAATTGAGGTCTGAGTGGTTTGACTGTCACGGTACCCTAAGGTCTCCTCTTTTGGTCTGCTTCTTTTCTATCCTGAGTTTATTTGAACTTTTAGTATAATCCTCATATATATGTATTTCATCCTTCAACAAAATCACTCATGGATCTTTTTGAAGACACACATGCTCTGATCCAGTTTGTGGAAACTGATTTAGTGGGTCGGGGATGTTACGTGGCCATGTAAAGCTCCTTGAGTGACCATTCGTTCCACTACATGCCATGCCCTTGGAAGGCGGCAGTGCCACTTGTATTCATCTTTGGTTCTTTCAAAAAAAAAATGTGCCCTGCATCCACAGTATCTTTGTTTGCATTGAAATGCACAGATGGCTCATTCTTGATGAAATAAAGAAGTCTTTTAAACAATTAGTAGGTTTATAGCAACTGGCAGTGTACAACTGGTAGTTGAAATCTTTGTAGACAGTACTAATTTTTGAATCATTAACTCTAAATGAGGTGTTGGGAAAGCCACCACTTGCTTTTATTATCAGAGATAATTATTTGACTGACCTGCAAATAATTCAGTAACTTCTCAAGTCTCAGGATTGAACTCATCAAATTTAAGTTGGTCTTATCTACATGCCAGCAATAATATGTCTCTCTGTGGGTTTTGGGACATCTTTAGCATCGTTACCCATTTCCAGGCCTCAGGTGATGCTATTATACAGGATATGAAAAGGGATTTCTTCTAGTTTCAGATTTGTTTTAGTGCTCAAACTGCTGTGTACCAAAGTGAAGTGTTGTAAAAGGTGGCAGTTAAAAACCTATCGTGTGGCTTGTAAGAAGAGTCGGGTTGATAGAGTAAGAGGATTTTTGGAGGAAGCTATTGGAGTTAGAGAGCCCTTTTCCACTTGCTGGGAAGTAAGGGGACCTGCCCTCCTCTCAGGCCCACAGAGAAAGGGCTTTTCTGGCCCCCTCAGAGAGCTTTCTACGTGGCCCTCAGGGCGGAAGACAGCAGACTGGAGTCTGGCCCGTCAGCTAACGAAGCCTGTGTGGTTTAGCAAGTAACTGTACCAATGGCAGTGGAGTGGAGGAGGTGTGCTTCCTGTGGATCACGGTGCACCCGGGAGCTCATCTATTCCAGGGTGATCCGCCCAGAGGGGCCTCCTGGAAGGTACAGGACCCCGACACGTCATCTCTAGCGGAGGACTGCAAAAGACTTGGGACCGCACGGAAAGTCGCAGCGTCTATCCAGAGAGTAAAGTCCCTTTCTCAGAGGACAGAGGAGAAATGCCCAGCGTGGTGGGGGTGGGAAAAGTTTCTGAAGGACCTTAGAAAGAGCCCCAAGAGAGATCCATAGTAATTTTAAACAGTTTGCACAACCAAAGAGCACCAGTGCAAAAACTACTGAGAAAGTACCAGTCATTGGATAACTTTCCTGCACCCCTGACCCTCTTCCCTCCTAGAGGGCCAGTACTCTTGCCCGGCCAGCTGCGGGGAGAGGCACAGAAGCACGGTGGTGAGGAGGAGCAGGCAATGGCGCCCCTCCGCGCTGGTGCAGCGGGCCCACCTGACGGCAGGCCCATGGCGCAGAGCAGACGTGCACTTGGTTACTGCAGGGAGCCAGACGCGCAGTCCTGAGCCACAGGTCATTTTCTAACTTTAGGCGACTGGAGGACTGCTTACTTCAGAGTGACCAGAAAAGCCCTAGGATCTGCTCTGTTTCCTTGAGGTCCTAGAGTCTAGAAGAGGATGAACTGCTTTATAGAATCAGATTAAAGGGATCATGACACAAAAAGGCTTTATGATATTTGTGACCCACAAATCCTGCTTTTTCTGTGTATTCGTCCACAGAATTCATGTGTTGGTGCAGAGGCACGAATCCTACCCGAGACTTGAGGGAAGTTACTGAACCGTTTGCAAGTTAAGTCAGACAGTACTCTTTATGGCAATGAAAACAAACGATGGCTTTTTCCAATGACTCATTTGGGGTCAGTAGATAAAAAAATAACTACCATCTACAAAGATTAACTTAATTTTTACATGAACATTGTGGACAGTACCAGTTTGAGGCAAAAAAAAATCTGATATGGTTTCAAAATAGAAATTTTTACAAGTGAATATATGTATGAATGTAATTTCCCTCCCACTATAAGCAGGGGAGGAATAAAACCACCAAGCCCCATGGAGCAAGGTCACGTCTCCTCTTTTGAAGTAGACCTTCAATTATAGGAGACTGTTCATACTTTAAAAGTCTCTATTTTTTCCTTTTCACTTTATTGATCTGATAAGTAGTAGGAAGTAAACTGCTCTCAATATCCTCAGCTTAGTATATGTTTGTAATCTCTTTATCCTCACAATGTATTTTCAATGCCACTTTTCCTAGTCCTTCCTTTTTTTTTTTTTTTTTTAACATTCCCATTCACTTTTAAAAATACACTAAAGCTAGGGGCCCCTGGGTGGCTCAGTCAGTTAAGCATCCAACTCTTGGTTTCGGCTCAGGTCAGGGCCTCAAGGTCGTGAGATTGAGCCCTGCATCGGGCGCGGAGCCTGCTTGCGATTCTCTCCTCCTCCACCCTCCCCCACTCTTTCATGCACACGTGTGTTCTCTTGCTCAAAAAAAGAAAAATACACTAAAACTCTAAAGAATGTTAGAATGTACCTGGTTTAGTCTTCATTCCTGGGTTTTTTTTGAAAAAAGTCTTTGTTAAAGACCCGTAACTATGAACTGCCTTTAATGGGAGATGCCATTTTTCAATTGCAGGCAGCAAGTTTAATGCAGAACCCTCAAGTTCAGCAGCTGTAAGTATATTTTCCCCTCCCACTTGCTGGCTCCTAATTGGAGTACATCAGCTCCAAAATGATAAGTGATAGATGGTAGATGAATGCCAGTCATTTGGAACTTAGAGCCATGCACATCCGCCTTGACTTCCTACACAATATGGGTGTATTTTCCTGACTTCTCCTTCGCCAGTACCCTGCTTGCTAAGACTATATGCCAATCCCAGTGTGTATCTCTTGCCTATTCTAGAATGTCAGGAATGATGACAAATGCTATCGGGGGACCTGCTGCCGGAGTTGGGGGACTAACTGACCTGTCTAGCCTCATCCAAGCGTAAGTGTTACTACAGAAATAGTAAAAAAAAAAAAAAGTTTGTGTTTGACAGCTTGTCTCTAAAGTGAAAGGACCAGGGCTTTCTTTCTTTTTTTTTTTTTTTTTTTAATTTTTATTTATTTATGATAGTCACAGAGAGAGAGAGAGAGGCAGAGACACAGGCAGAGGGAGAAGCAGGCTCCATGCACCGGGAGCCCGATGTGGGATTCGATCCCGGGTCTCCAGGATCGCGCCCTGGGCCAAAGGCAGGCGCCAAACCGCTGCGCCACCCAGGGATCCCAGGGCTTTCTTTTTAAATTTTTTTCTTTTAGTATCAGTGGCCTCATTAGTTACTCAGTCTAAAGAAGTTCGTAATATGGAATTTTCAGAGTGGAGGGCAGGAATCCAGATCTGTATCCATGCAAAAGATTTTCAGCAGATTTGAATAGTTACTCAAGGAGGTAGATGAAAGTCAAATATCTGCTTGCAGTATGGATTAATTTAGGTATACTCATGTATTTAAAAATCAGGTATTCCATACATTAATGTCCCGACAATTTAAGAAACTATTTTATTTGAGCTTTTTCAGTGCACATCATTATCAGAGGAACCCCTTGCATCTTATTATATGAGCACACTACCTTCACTTCCACCCGAGTTGGTTAGGATACTCTGCTTTTTTAATTGATTTTTTGGTTGGCCTGTAATGTACCACTGGAAATTTTATATAAAGACAGGAGGACCATGTGCTTTTTGTGATTGCAACCATGTAACCAACCCTACTTACAATATTGCATTTTTAGTGATCTTTCAGTGGCATGATTCTAGTGATGTGTAACACTTGCAGTTGATGGTTACACACTCAGGCATTTGTATTGTTTTTTTTTGCCTTCAGAAATCAGTTATGTTAGGTGACATAGAGGTGACCAGAAGGATTGTGACACCTAGCATACCTGATGACAAGAGCAATTCCTTGCGTTGTATTTGAGCACTGACAACGAAAGCATGTACTCTTCAGCCCTTTGCTTATTTGTGGTTAAACACTAAACTGGGTAGATTTCACCCTGATTTCAGGAAGTCCCTTTTTAGCGTGGGTGTTTTGTTTCTTACGAAGAACACTGCACTGTCCTAGTGCTATATGGAGGAATTGGTAACTGGAAGATAGTAACATCAGGAGTCTAAAACTTGTTTTTATAGAAAAAGTTCCCTTTGAGTAATACCCACATCCTCTGCAGTTCTCTGGGCATTGGTGTTATGTGACTGGAAGTTCCCTAATTCATACCACTTTGCCTCTTTACTACAGGGGACAGCAGTTTGCTCAGCAGATACAGCAACAGAATCCTGAACTTATAGAGCAACTCAGAAATCACATCCGGAGCAGATCATTCAGCAGCAGTACTGAAGAACATTCGTGACTTGATCAGGGACCCTAACCTAGAGCACAAATGATTATGGCTCTTAAGTGTTTGCTGTAGATAGTGGCCAAAACAAAGACACGTAAAAGAATCAATCTGTCTAGACGATAGGTTTATCATCCACAGACTTGAACATAACATGACTCCTTTGTAAATGAATGGTCAGTAGCCCTGTGGAGTGCCAGTAGAGTACTGGACAGGGTTCCATTTTCAAATCATCATCATATTTGTATATTAGACCTAATAGCAGAGTATATTTATTGAACAGGAGGGCTGTTTATGGGTGAGTTCTCTAGCTCCAAGTTCCCTGAAGCAAACTGTTTTTGAAAGATGGCGATGGCCAAGAAGAAAGGTTTCTCATGCTGGTTTAGGAGAAGTATCCTGGCCGCTGAACAGCATGCATGTCTGGAGAGGAGAAATGTGTTGTGCAGATTTCGTTTTGATAGTGCTATCAGGACTGAATGTAGATCACAGGGGCCAGTACTGTCTTTAATGCTGCTTGTTCTGATGGGTAACAGGGAATAATCAGAGCTGGTGGAAAGAAGCATTTGGTGCAAGGGTGGTTTTGAAAAGAAAAATAAGATGCTGTGAATGTACAGAGTGAAGGTAGGATGTTCAGGTTTTCTGCATAGTTCTTAACTAATCTTGCCTGCAGTTTGGTCTTGATAACATTAGCATGGCCAATTACTCTAAGTACATAATAAAATACATTTAGAAATCCTTAATGGTACTGTTTAGTTCCTTTGTATAAACTACTCAATTTAACTAGCACAATTTCCCCAGTGGTGACTTTACCATGGAAACTCTCAAATATACTTACATTTAAATAAGCCACTGTTTTGGCCCTCAAGTTAAGGATTTTCTAAGTGGCATTTAATTATGTGCATATAAATACTGATTTTTTTAAAACTCACTAATTATTTGATGGATTACAAAAAGCTTCTATCATTAACACTGCTTGTTCATGTAAACCTTTGCTGTAATTTGGCTTAGCATGTTGCTTTTATGCTTAATCTTAATTTGATGCAATGTAAACATAACAGGGGACTTAAAATATTTCACTGAAATCAATTCATAGTAGTTAATGAAGAAATGTGGCATTAAGTATTAATGGCATGTCTTTACAGTGATAAAAGACCATTCTAACTGGAATTTCTTTTGTTAATTATGAAATTGGTAAAGTAGGGTGAACACAATAATTTCACAAGTGTTGTGACAGACGGCTGAAAAAGAAATAATATAAAAAGAAGTCAGTAATACTCATGATGATGAGGGGCCTTACTGTAACTATTCTCTTCAAAAGACTTGGTATCTCTATAAGGTTAAAAACCAACTTTTCCTTTGTTTCCCCCCTTGTGAGATTAGAACAGTGGTTCTGCAATTTCACTGTAAGAATTCATTAAAAATGCAGTTTCACAGCCACACTTTCAATTTTTATTTAGTAGTAAGGCCTAGGAATCACCATGTTAAATAGCATACCAGGTGGTTCTGACTTAGGTCTTAGGACTCTAATTTAGAGCAAAGGTAAGTTAGAGATTTCTCCTCAGACCAGCAAATTCCTAACTGCCTGAGCACAAGACCCATAAGAATCTACAGTTCTGGCCAGAGAAGAGCAGGACTTAAATTTTAGGCCTTCTGAATTAAATTTCCTTTATTCCATCTAAACCAACTTAATTTTTCATGAGGTTAAACTCAGCTCCTAGTGTTCAAGTGTTACACAGAACGAAATACTATTTGCATGAAAGTTAGTACTGTCCTGGAAAAAAAAAATGTGAAAGATGATTCACAATTAAAAATTAGCTACTCTTGGGGTGCCTGGCTGGCTTATTAGGTAGAGCATGTGACTGGATCTCAGGGTCAGGAGTTTAGGCTCCACATTGGGCATAGAGTTTGCTTAATTAAAAAAAAAAAAAAAAAGGCTACTCTTTTCCAGTGATAAGACAAAGTTTCTAGAAAAACTATCTTGTATATTAAATTGCTTTTAGATCAATAAAATTGGTAAATCTGTAGGTGACTGACTGGAAAGAGAGAAAACACAAATCAACAGTACCACAAGGGAGAGGACAGCACCATAGCCTTCGAGACTTTAACAGGATAATCAGAAAATACAATGACCAACTCTAGGTCCATATATTGAATAACTTACATGAAACAGATGAATTCCCTGTAAGATAAAAACTACCAAAGTGCAGTGAAGAAATAGACATCCTCCAGGAGAGCAAACTTCAGGCCCAGAGGACTTCAGTGGTAAATTCTACCAAACACAGGAGAAATACTATCAATTTGACACTATTTCTTTCAGAAAACAGAAGAGGAGGAAACACTTTCCAAAGCATTTAGCTATTATTACTCTGATACCAAAATCAGACAAAGGCATTATAAGAAAAAACACTTTTTAAAACAATGTCTTGATTTGCCAATATCTCTAGATGGGGTACGCCATCCTTTTTATGCGAAGAGCTGGTATAGTCCTTCCATTACAAATTTCTCGTTTGTTTCTTGGTTGATACACCACCTATAACAAGTTCATTCTAGGCATTTGTCATTCTATTCAAGCCATTTTTTGCTCTTCAAATACCTTTATCATTTTGGAATCACAACTGCAAATCATTTCAAGGAAAGTGTATGCATTTGGATTGTGCTAGCTACTCTTAAAATTATAAGGACTGTCCCAAATACTTTGCTGGCTTGTTTGGAACAAGAGGACATTAAGGCAATGTACTAGAATGTAATTCTAGAATTTAGTATACATTCTGTTTAGGAATGACTGGCTTCTGTTAACCACATTTCATTGTAGTAGCTATAGCTGTTATGATGCTATGTGAAACTTAAAAGGTTCCTTTTATGAGGAAGACGTTTTCATTTAATGTACCAAATTGTTTATCTAATTTTTATAATATGGTTTAAACAGATCCTTTCTAAGATGACATTATCTAACCTTTACTTAAAGAATGGACGATGTGTATAAAAAGAGACTTTGTAATTAAATCAAATTACATAGCAGCTATCAAGTGACCATTATATGTTACTTTTAAAATCGGGAACAAAAAAAAGATAAAATAAAATCGGGAACAATGAAACAGAAGGTTCAGTCATGAGAAGATGCTTGAAAAACAATGGAAATACACAAAGCAGTGGCTATAAAGTCTTATTAATCAATCTTACTCTGAAAGAAAGACAGACTTCAACTTTAGACTGCACTTTATTTTGCACAGATATTTCATTATTAGTGCAATTTAAGGGGCAAATCTCATTCTGAATATAGCTTTCACTTTGGACCAAATAATTTGTCATGGCAATAAATAATTATGCATTTAAGAAAAACCAATTTTTGTATTTGACTTAATGCATCTAACATTTAAGCAATTATATTTACATCCTTGAATTCCGACTTACCAAAATAGGTTTTTATTTAACAGCATAAGCTTTTGGTTTCCTTACAAAATATTGAAGCTTAGGATATTCATGTTGCCAATTTGTTTACAATTTTAACTTTCTTACTATTTTTGTTCCTGGAATAAGTAAATCACTGTGATTACATATAGAGACAGTTTTGTAGTATTTATACATGACTTAGAGTTCAAAATCAAATATCAGAAGTTGGAAATCCTTTAAATATGCCTTATGAAAATAAGTGGCTTATTTTTCAATGTGAAAAAACAGGGCTTTTTAGCTTAGAAAATTAACAGGAGGGTATCCCTGGGTGGCTCAGTGGTTTGGCACCTGCCTTTGGCCCAGGGCCTGATCCTGGAGTCCCAGGATCGAGTCCCATGTCGGGCTCCTTGCATGGGGCCTGCTTCTCCCTCTGTCTGTGTCTCTGCCACCCCCCCTCCCCCTCTGTGTCTCTCATGAATAAATGAATAAAATCTTAAAATTAACAGGATTCTTAGTTAAAAATTAACAGAGTAGGGGATCCCTGGGTGGCGCAGCGGTTTGGCGCCTGCCTTTGGCCCAGGGCGCGATCCTGGAGACCCAGGATCGAATCCCACGTCAGGCTCCCGGTGCATGGAGCCTGCTTCTCCCTCTGCCTGTGTCTCTGCCTCTCTCTCTCTCTCTCTCTGTGACTATCATAAATAAAAAAAAAAAAAAAAATTAACAGAGTAATCAACAATCCAAGCAATTAAACCAATTCTGATCTGTTAGTAACTGATATTTAGATGTGTGTGTTTATATGTCACCACAAACACAGGTACACATAAATATAATAACCTTGAAAACAACTAGGAGAACT
This sequence comes from Vulpes lagopus, assembly GCF_018345385.1. NCBI lineage: Eukaryota > Metazoa > Chordata > Mammalia > Carnivora > Canidae > Vulpes > Vulpes lagopus. The sequence continues at coordinate 100,829,658 of NC_054831.1, read as the reverse complement.
CATAATGTGTTGGCATATTAAGGTTACATAAGCACTACTCTAGTTGTCTTAAACTTTTTCTGCTGAGGAGTTAGGAAAAAAAGGGTGAATTGGAAAATTTTTAAATAAAGTATTATAAAAATCTAAAGTTTTTAAATGTTTTTATTTTTTTATTTATGATAGTCACACAGAGAGAGAGAGAGACAGGCAGAGACACAGGCAGAGGGAGAAGCAGGCTCCATGCACCGGGAGCCCGACATGGGATTCGATCCCGGGTCTCCAGGATCGCGCCCTGGGCCAAAGGCAGGCGCCAAACCGCCGCGCCACCCAGGGATCCCCAAAATCTAAAGTTTTAAGAAACAATTTTATCTTTCAGATCAAGGTCAGCAAACTAAAGCCTGCAGGCCAAATCTGGCCAGCTGCCTGCTTCTGTAAACACTGCTGTGCTATTTTTGCCTATGTGTTGCTGTCCCACTATAATAGCAGAGTTTAGTCTTTTTTTTTTTTTTTAAGATTTTATTTATTTATTCATGAGAATACACAGAGAGGAGAGAGAGAGAGAGAGAGAGAGAGAGGCAGAGACACAGGCAGAGGGAGAAGCAGGCTCCATGCAGGGGGCCTGACGTGGGACTCGATCCCAGGTCTCCAGGATCACGCCCTGGGCTGAAGGTGGCGCTAAACTGCTGAGCCACCTGGGCTGCCCCAGAGTTTAGTATTTTCAAACCACATTCCCTGCTAAGACAAATATTTAGTATCTGGCCCTTTACATAAAATGTTTGCTAACCCCCCATTCTAGATACTTGCTAGGGACAGTGCCTCAAATATAGAGCTTTTGGGAAACAAAGTCCAATGGTTATCTAAAGATGTAACAGGCTGAGTGTAGGAAATATACAAATGTCCGTTTAGAATATAATTCACAAGATAAAATCTGTAGATGGTTCTTTTCAAAACAAATATTTAATATTTTAACTTTTGCAGGAAAGAAATTTAAATAATAGGTACTTATTTTTGTTGTAGACGTGATCATTTCACAAAGGTGACAAATACACAGGAAGTCCTGTGAAACTCCATGAAAAGTAGAACACTGGAAGTTTTCTTCAACTCTCCACCTTAATGGCCGAAGATACCACACAGACCTGTGCGATGTCATCATATTCGTACGTTCTCTTTAAGAACGTGTCTGTTAGTCTTAAGCCGGAGACACTCTATTGAGGGAAAGAGAAAGGCATAAATATCTGGGAAAGTACCAAGGGAAATGTGGAAACAGTAAATGACCAAGGGTTACCCGTGCCCAAATACTGAAATTACTGAGAAGAGAGCACACCTGCAATCCCTGCACCGAAGACAGCAGAGTGAGAGCCAGGCAGAGGGAGGAACTTGGATGTAGCTTTCCGAGCTGTCTTCCTGAGATGCCACACCAGTGGATAGAATTGGTATTGCACATTTCTAAAACCAGATCCATAGTCCTTTCACTGCTGGAGGAATCAAAAAGACGGGAATAAATCTTGTTCCTTTCACAAAGCAGTACTGTGCTATTTCTTCCACTAGTGCCAATGAATTGGTTTTCAGGGTATCCAGGAGAATAAAAAGCAGAATCAGAAATAAAAAGCTATAATGTCATTTTTATTTCACTTAAGATAGAAAAAGGACAATAAAAGGAGATGGCATCTTCTACGGTTTAAAGTGGTGCTGAGATTGATCTGCCTGTCTGGATATAAGCCTTCTGGTTCTATTATTGAATCCTGGCTCCCTGGTGCTGATCTGTTAACAGCTTTGCCATTTCTCTGGGAGACTTCCAGACATCTGTGTCTAATCTTGTTGCTATGTTTCCTTTCTATTTCTGGCAGGTACTCTTCCGGAAAGAAAAAGATAAACTGAGTCTTTTTGTTATTTAACCTAGGTTCCTTTACCATGCAGATAACAGAAAATGACAGTATTTCTAAGTAAATATTATCCAGGTTTGTTCACACAGGAAAAGACTGCTTCTGCTTATAAGTGATATCACTAATTTAGCTTCAACATGTTAAAAGAAAAAAAAAAAACTTTCAATGACAGTATACACATTGTTCTTTTTTTTTTTTTTTTAAATAGCCAGAGGCTCAAAGTAAAAAACAGTCCTCTGCTCTACCACCATTTTTGGCTACTTTCAACTGTTTCAGTTCTTTTTTCCTCCTCTTTCTTGGCTCCTTATTTTAAATACTTATTTAAATTTCAATTTGATTCTTAAGACATACTGATTTAATGATCTTTAGCTTTTATATGTCTCTATTTCTGCAACAAACATTTGAAATGTCCACTGTGTGCCACAGACCAGGTTAAATGTACTACATGAATTTTCTCATGACGTTTCACAAAAATCCAGTAACTGTATTTTGTGCATGCGTGTGGGTGTGATAGTGGTGGTGGTGACAGGGATCCCATTTTTATACATGAGAAAAATGAAGGTCTAAGAAATACGTGCTTTTTAGAAAATTCACTTCAATCATCTGAAGTTAAAGCAGACACCATAAAAAAATGAATTTCTTCATTTTTTACAGCAGTTTGTCATTTGGTCATTAATTGATTCGCTACGCCTCAAAACATTTAAATAAACAAAAAATCCAAAGCACATTTATACACAAAGGGTCTTTACCCTACGCATGTTGCTGTTTAATGAACTTCCACGATGGGGCAAATTCATCTACAACGCGAGGTAAGATATGGTCCCTTTTGTTGAATAGTGCAGAATGTAGTAAGGGAGAGACTAAAAATTATAGCAATATATATATATATATTCATATATATATGAATGTCACCAAGAAAAACTATATAAAAATTCGCTATCACTAAAAAGGAATGATTAACTGTGCATTATAGGTCACTAGCTTCAGAGGGAGGAAGGTATTTTTTTAATTTTCAAGGATGAGTATTTCCTATATCATAAAGTTGGAGTAGATATGGAATTTTAAAAGAGTATACATTCAGACCATGTTGGATGGGAATTATTACTGCAATATTATCAAAATGCCCCAACTAATAATACATTTCAAGTAGTAATACAAGTTGTACCAGAAGCAACAGGACTGGAATTTAATCCTGTTTTTCTGGCGTCAAAGCCCTATGTTCTTTGCATCCCAATCGCTAGATTATATCAAGGCCCTATTTTCCAATCTATGATTGATTCCTTGTCTTAAATTCATAACCAATTTTTACTTTCTTAATAATAAAGCTGCAATCCAGGTATAAGTATAGTTCAGAAAAATCTCTTATTACCTTCAATCTATAATATATTACTTCATAAGAATGTACTAGTTCATGCATTAGTAATCTGAAGTGTGAGGAAGTGTGAACAATGAAGAAGAGCATGGACTCTGAAGTCAAATACACCTGGTTTCAAATTCTGGCCCTATCTTTTCTAGCTCTCTCTGCTTGACTAAGTCACTTAACGTCTGAGTTGGCTTTCCCTTGCATAAAATGTGAATAGTATCTACCTCATAGGGTGCAATTCATGAATTAAGCAAAATATAGACAATGCCTAATAAAGTAGGACCTCAAAAATAAGTAATGTATACAGCTACCAAAAGAACTTTACAGTATGCAATACCAACATCAGAAAAGGCTTATGTCAAGAGGAAATTTAAGACGGCATACTCAAAAGACTTTAATTTCTTTGACGTAGGCGAGGAGCAAAGGATACCCATCCACAAACACTGCCATTACCTGCAGTTTGTTATTTTACAGGTAATATGAAAAGGTTCTTCTAGGTTTACGGTATCTGGGATTGCCTCCAAAGACAACCTAACATCTCCATAACCTGGAGCCTAAGAGAAAAAGCAACACAGTTAACATACATCTATTACAAAACCTTTCCACTTTAATAAAGGTACCACACTAGCCCATGTACTCAACAGTTGTTGCATCTCCAAGCTCATGTTTGGAGAAAATACTTCTCAGTCATTCTTACTGTTCTCTGTTCTAACTTCTTTTGCTAATATCATCTGTGGACCAGCACTGTGGACCCTGTGTTTGCTATGATTATTCCATGTTCAGCAGAGATCAAATGAATCTCAGAGGTAAATAGTAAAGACATTTCAGTACGTCTGATCTTAAAGGGATGTTTTCCAAAAATCCTATAGCTTATACATACATAACTCTAAATAAGGTTATTGCCAAAGCAGGAAGAGTAAGATTGCTGTGAAAAGATCCAAGAAAACAAACAAACATGTCCGTTAATGAGACACTCAGGCAAGGAGAGACCAGAGAAACATCAAAGCTTGGAACCTCTATGGCAAGATGAGAGCTAACAACTATATTTTAAAATAGGCTCAGTGGGGCGCCTGAGTGTTTCAATCGATTAAGTGTCTGCCTTTGGCTCAGGTCATGATCTTAGGGTCCTGGGATTGAGCCCCGCCTCAGGCTCTCTGCTCAGTGGGGACGCTGCTTCTCTCTCTAATTTTCCCTCTGTGCTCTTTCCCTTTCTCAAATAAATAAAAATCTTAAAAATAAATAACTAAAATAGGCCAGTGATAATCTTTTTTTCCCATAGCGAAATTAAAAAAATATATATATCACAATAGTTAATATTCAGCACAAAGGGCATACTCCCACCAGTAAGAGAAAGAGTACTAGAAGCCATCCCTACTTTAAGAGCAGAAATTAGGTAAATTATTCAAGTAATGCTTACAAGGTAACTTTAACGGCTCTCACTTTCTGATTAGACAACTCAGATTTTCAAAATCTTTAAAAAAGTATGAACTAGGGGCACCTGGGTGGCTCTGTGGTTAGTGTCTGCCTTTGGTTAAGGTCGTGATCCCGAGGTCCCAGGGTCCCACATCACGCCTGCTTCTCCCTCTGCCTATGTCACTGCTTCTCTCTCCATGTCTCTCTCATGAATAAATAAATAAAATCTTAAAAAAAGAAAGAAAGAAAGAAAAAAAGAAAGAAAGAAAGAAAGTGAAAAAGAAAGAAAGAAAGAGAAAGAAAAAGTATGAGCTAAGTTGGTGAATTTAAGTCTAAGAGTTTCAGGACATTGCAAAAAAATCCTTTAATGTAATAGAAGTCAGATGAACAGAGAGTATGAAATATCATAGAAGGGAAAAAGTGGTGAGCACTAGAGTTTAATTTCTATTTGGTAAGAGTAACAAACCATGTATTATGGATCAAACATTTGAACATTTTTCATTTATCATAATACCGAGTTTCTACCAAGAGATCATTAAAATTATTAGTCTTTTATCTCTTACTCACTGGTAATATTAGCGCTTCTTATACTGCTGATTTTTAGTGATGCACCTAGGAAAATTTAAGCTGTCCTAACCATCTGCCCCTCGCACACCAAAACCCCCTCGAATGTTTTCTCTAGACTCACCATTCGCTGAAGTTGGCTGGTCTGTAATCTTCCCCTTTCACCTAGATTTGTTTTCCACACTATATCCAATTTTCCAATTACTGTTACTCCTTTAATGATGCCTGCTTTTTCTGCAAACTCTTTCTTGGGTTTTAGGCAGTACAAATACTGGCGTGTATCCATTGGCTGCAAATATGCTCTTGACCCAAATGTAGTTACACTGAGAGGGGTGGAGAGAAGAGACAGAGAAAATTCTCTAGAGTCTTTTAAAAGAAAAACCATGGCTGTGACTGTTCCTTTGGACAGGAACTGAGATTTACCATCCAAATATCTTAAATAGAACAGTTCAGTGGTTTCAACACAAATTAAAAAGGACAGAACTGAGAGGATTTATTTTCTTTAAATTTTTTAGATGATATGGAAAATCTTTAGGTTCTTTATAATAGAATGCAATATATTACCTAAAATACTGGATATGTATCAGTTAACTGAAAAAATGCAATAGCAATCAAACCCAAAGTATCCTGTCCCGGTTCTCTGTAATTACTAAAGAAAGTCGTCTAGAAGAAAAAACAAACCATTATAAATGACGTGATCATCTTAAAAATAAACTAAAAGATCAGAGAAAGAATGGAAAGTTACTGTTTTCCTTAGTGGGGATATAGAAGGCTACAAACTTTACTGAATTGAACCATCATAATAAAAGGTAAATGTTTCGTTCTTGATAAATAAAATCAGGTATTTTCCAGATATTGCTTTCTTATCCTTATTAACATCAACTTTATATTTATTCTTCCTTTTTAAAATAACCTACAAAAAGACATACGTATTTCATTTCTGCAAAACAAAACAAAAAACCAACACCAGATCTATTCCTATGCTCACTCCTTTTAATGTTGACAGATTATTCTTAAACCTCACCCTTCATCTTTATCCTTTCTAACCTCTCCATCATTCCTTCCTATGCCTCAGTTTTACCATTTGCAGGAAAGGTTGAACAGTTTCAGATTTATGTCTCTGAATTATTCTAGAAATTAAAAGACTAAGTGCTTCAAAAAGTAAAATATAAAATGCAAATGGTTAGGATCTTTATTATATTTTTATGTGGAGGGAAGAATGGGTGAAGCACAGGAGATTTTGGGGCACTGGGAGTATTTGGTATAAGACAGTAAAAAGGTGGTTACATGTCACTGCATTTGTCAAAATCCACAAAAGGTAGGACAAAAAGAGTAAACCCCGAATGTAAACTATGAACTGTAATGAATAAAAGTATCAATACTGGTTAATCAACTCTAACAAATGTGCCACATTAAAACAAGATGTAAGTAATAGGGGAACTATGAGTAGGGGGAGACGTGAGGAACTCTGTGCTTTCTGATCAATTTTTCTAGGCACATAAAACTTCCCTGGGGAAAATAAAGTCTCTTAATTAAAATACAAATTACAAACCATCCAAGAGTAACAAATGTTAGAAGAGTTCACATACTTGAAAACAAACACTTCATAATTCATATTTACCATTCTCCAGCTTGGCTGACTGAGTTTAATTCTGCTACATTGTACATTATAGATGGTTCCAATGAAACTTTCTCCATAAACATGGGCGAGGTTGTAATATTCTGAATCTGGGCTTCGAGAAATACTTCATCAGTCTGAGGATATGAAAAAAATATCCACCAAAGTGTAATGGTATTTAAAATATTTACCTCAACAAAAATATCTGATCTATATGAAGAAAAAATATTAACCACAAATGTGATTAGTTCATGCCTGCAAATCAAAGTTATCATAATTAATGCAAGAAAAGAAATCTTCATCCTAACATAATTAACAGGGGCAAAGTCAAGTGTTAGTTAACTGATAATTTATCAAACAATGGATGGGGGATAACTATAATATTTTTTGTATCAACATCCAAAACTAGTTATTTAACTGGAATTTCATTCACAGATATCCTAAATCTTTGAGTAGGTTTCTAAACGTTAAAATGTCATTTAGTAGTATAAATATACCTATGTACCTATCATTTCAGTGGTATGTTAATATAATTAGATCTTCATTATAATATTCCATCATAATATGGTTTCCAATGGTCATATTATTTCAATTTAGAAAGTATAGAAGCCACCAGTACAGTGAATAATCAATATATTTTATAATCTTATAGGATTTAACTTTTTATTTAAAGCAATTTGTTAGTGGTCATTGCGATTTCTTGGTTCATCTTAAATATATATTTAGGGTTAAAAACATGTAAATTATACTTGATAATCATGGAGCTTCCAAATCAAACATAAGATATTCTGTAGCCTTAGAGAAATATTTGAAAACTAATGCTGTTTGGCAATATTGTAATGAAGGGGTAATTTAAATATGTAGTTTTATAAAATTTTTATTTTCTAAATTTAGGGATTAAAATTTAGATTATTTATACTAAACATCCTTCTTTTTATGTGATTTGTCTCTTTTTGTGTGTCTATATAACTGAAGAATAGGAGAACTTGGTTCATTTTTGAAATCGACCTATCTAAAAAATAACACATTAAGGATATTCAATTCAGTAAATAAAAAGTTTCAGAGTCATATACAGAAATAAAAAAATATAAACTATGACCCCCAAAATTTGGCAGTTAATATCAAATCTAGGAAAATGGAAATCATTTGCAAAATTGTAATAATGAAGTTTAGTGTAATATATTATTATCTAAAACAGATTGTTTAGGTCTTGGCACATGTGCTCAAATGAAAATAGAAATACAGTGATTTATCAGTTTAAAATAATTGCCACTAAAATGCATTGTTCTGTTACATTTTCTTAAAAAAAAAAAAAGGTAAATATATCCCATCAATCCATTGCTTTAAAAAAAAAAATAACTGCAGGCCCACATTTCAAATTTAAAAATGCAATTTTCTGCTTACGTTTAGAAAAGCTTAGATAAAATGAAAGAAAAACAAGCAGCATAATGGAAAATTAAGTTAGTTTGAACAGTTAGTACAAAGTAATTTGACACTTGAAAAATTAAGAATTCTGTGCTACAACATTAAGATGTTGTTATTATGCAAGTCATGTTATTATAAGCAAATGCTGCTTATATTAAATAGAAACTTGGAAATATGACTTTAGCCAACTTGGGAACATCTGAGGTTCTTCTGTTTACTAATGTTTACTTTACCCAAACATAAAACTAAAACCACTGTGCATTTTAAGATAAATTTCAACTAGAGAGTTTGCCTCAAAGAATTAAAGGATGGTAAAGAATCTTATGTTAAGATGTTGAAAATCCCAAGGCTATAATAAGGTTAACATGCCTCTTTTAAAAAACACCCAAAGGAAAAACACTAAAAATGAGTGCATAATTGTTTCAATATGACAATTTAATCTTCAATCTAATTTTTTTCCCAGAGAATAAAACAATCAATATAATATAAAAAGTACAAATTAGAAACATCTTTTAAAGTCACACAAGTGGTATTCACAACTAACTTTGTTTTTCCACTATGTTTTGTAAAGAGAGATTAATTAGGCAGAGTCAAAAAGTGGTAAGTAAGAAAAGCATATAAATTTATAATAAAAAATCAAATTACCACAGAACTGAGGTCACTCTAATGGAAAAATAAAAAAGAAAAATTAGAAAAATCAGAATTAAATGTTAAAGAAAAAGAATAACTAACTTTAAAATAAAATGCATTTCTGCATTTTTTTTAATTTACTAATAAACAAGACAGCATTAGTAAAACAAGGAAGTAAACAGAAAGTACAAAGGAATATGACAAATCATTCTTCTAAAAAGGTGAAACTGCTATGGTTAAATGAATAGAGAAGAACACTACAGGTGAATATTTAAACAGGAGCAAATATTCAAGGACACATTTGGGCAAGAAAGGTATACCCCATGCACCTTTCAAGTTCTATAATTCTTTACCTACACTGTAATTCTTCATGGATACTTAGGATGGTTATACACTACCCTCCACAATCAGAGTAGATACACACTGTACAACTTCTCCTTAATTTATCTAATAATGGAAGCATTTTTTCAAGGAGCATCTTCTGTGTTTAGAGTTCCATGCATTACACTTGAGGAAATGCTGGGCTAGACCACATCAGACAACTGAGAGTTTATTCTTTTAATATATTTTATAGTTCATCTTTTTTTTTCATATATATTTCTAAGGCTACTTATTTATCAAGGCTCATCTAAAATGTTGCTTCTTTTGTCCAACCCACTGCTAAAAATACTTTTTCACACCTCTTTCTTCCCAGAGTCTAAATACACTTTATGATCTAGGGGGTGGTGCTTACACTGCAATTTTGTAATGTTTGTCTCCTCCACTAGATTTAAGTATCCTGAGGATTGGGAGGATGTCCAGTTTTCTTTATTTATCTCTCTCTTTTTTTTTAAAGATCTTGTTTATTTATTCATGGGAGACACACAGAGAGAGGCAGAGACATAGGCAGAGGGAGAAGCAGGCTCCTTGGAGGGAGGCCAATGTGGGACTCAATCTCGGGACCCTGGGATCAGGGCCTGAGCCAAAGGCAATGCTCAAACACTGAGCCACCCAGGCGCCCCTCTTTAGTACCTGGCATGGAGCTCTATTCCTATCAGGTGACCCAATGTTTGAATCCTAGTTGCTAATGTCACCAATCTTCCTATTTTAGAAGACTTCAACAAAGTTTCTCATAAAGAGAAAAATTTCTCATTTGAAACAAATGTGGGGCTGATAAAAGTCAATGACTAAGAACTATGGCATAGAATAATAAACATCACCTACTGATATCAGTTTGTTTACAAACTCCTACAAGTTACCTTAATTTTCTAGTTGGGGTCAAGAGAATCTGCTTTGTGCTAGGCCAAATAGTATTTGCCTAATAAGGTAATCAATATCTTAGAGACCTAAAACTATTTGTTCACTCTTGGTTGTTAAAGAAATCTCTATTTTCAAAGGTTCAGAATTTCACTAAAATTTTTTTAGCTGACATTTGTTGGCAACGATTTCAGATTATGTTTACATATAATGCTAACTAAAAAAGGCAGCAAACTGTGTTACTATGATTATAAAAACAATACTGAACATAAGTGAGTAAAAACTGAAAGAGAATATGAATTAATAAAAAGCCCATTACTATTTGGTGTGGTGGAACTGTGGGGATTTTCCCCTTCCTTTTTGGGGAGTATATCATTTTTACGATACTATTTATGGAATAACTAGTAATTTTAAAAAACTGTAGGAATCATTCTAAACATTAGTATTATAGAACTATTTGACAAGTATCTTAACAGACCACTACAGCTGCAGCAGAGAAAGACCTAAAATAGTTTAATATGTGTCTTCTTAAGAGCCAATTATAAGAAAAGAGACCCACATACAGCCCTATTTGTTTCTAATTTTCAAATATATGTATTCTAACACTAGTTATCTGTCTTCCCTCATGCTATGGATGAAATCTTTCCTAGCAAAATGATACATTAAGACCACTTAGGGCACCTGGGTGGCTCAGCGGTTTAGCGCCGCCTTCAGCCTGGGGTGTGATCCTGGAGACCCAGGATTGAGTCCCATGTCGGGCTCTCTGCATGGAGCCTGCTTCTCCCTCTGCCTGTGTCTCTGCCTCTCTCTCTCTCTGTGTCTCTCATGAATAAATAAACAAAATCTTAAAAAAAAAAGACCACTTAGGGATCCCTGGGTGGCTAAGCGGTTTAGCGCCTGCCTTTGGCCCAGGGCGCGATCCTGGAGTCCTGGGATCGAGTCCCACATTGGGCTCCGGGCATGGAGCCTGCCTCTCCCTCCTCCTGTGTCTCTGCCTCTCTCTCTCTCTATGTCTATCATAAATAAATAAATCTTTAAAAAAAAAAAAAGACCACTTAAAATTCAATAAGCTAAATAATTATAATTAAAAGTATTCTAGTAAAACAAAAAAAGCAGAACACATATGTAGTGTGGCAACTCTCCTATCCCCTGAAAAGAAATGTTAACTCCTTAAACATCTAAGGAATCTCCTTGATGAGACTATGCCCCCATGAAATATGTATATTCTTCACTTATAGACTCAATATTCCTTGTGCACTTATAATTCTGCTTGGAATGCCTTCACTGCTTTGACACTTTTATGTTTCCGACATGTATTATTTCCAGACTCTGCTCCAGTTCCCCTTCTCATCTTCTCTGAAGACTACTGTAATATCTCAACTCCAGACTTCCTATAGCACATCTTTTTATATCATTCACTTTAGATTCACTATATATATATACTATACTAGGTAGTTTTATTATTTTATATACTTGTTTCTTTTCATCTAATTGGGCTTTACCACAGGTCAGATTCCTTATCCTAGACATCTCTTGGTAAGCCCTGCTGTAGTACAAACTTCATATTGAATAAAAACTCAGATGCTGATGGTAAAAATACATACCAAATTTGACATGTGACTACAAATTTCTGATCATTTGGTTAAGGGTAATAAAGACATAATTTTCATTTCAAAATACTGCAATTTAATACTTTGGAACTAACATTTTAATAAAATGTTAAATTTTAAATTTAACCATTTAACTGTATGAAAGACAAATTTTTTGAAGGGTTAAGGGGCCCATTTGGAAATCTGTTTTTTCTGGAACTCAGGAAGCCAAAAGTAGAATTTTAATTTATTTTTTTTTTAATATAGAATTTTTAAAAAGAAATTCAAACAATAAAATCTTTATCCTACGGCAAAGTCTATTTTATCTCTTTTGTTCAGATAGAAGACAGATTATCTTCTATTCTGAAAGTTACCATATTTCTGTATTTTTGCCAAACTTGTTTCTCCCAAAAAGTATTTTAAGCCATTCACCGAACTTAATTACCAAACTGCAGCTGACACTGATTTCCCAGCACAAAGAATTTAACTTGCTGAGCTGTATTTGTCAATATTTTCCAAGAATATTAAATCATTTTTGCAGGGTTAGAATGACTACTTCAATTTTTATGGTGTCAGAATCACACTGTAGATACTTAATAGATTGCTAACGTTTTTAGACAGTAACAATAAACATTAAAGGATGTTTTGGGCAATCATTTAATGAAAGGAGGTGAAAGCCTCATGAAATTAACAAGAATAAAATTTAAGATATATTGATTCTATGTAATTTAAAAACAGCAGATTAAAAGATCTATAATGAAATGATTCTCTTTTGATTGGACATTAGGTTCATTTTTCACAAGTAATTCATAATCCTATGAGCAATTTACTTTAACATGAAATGAAATGCAGTACATTAGAATATTAGTCAAGTAAGATCTTACTGTTTAATCTCAATTCCCATTAAGTGCCCAACACTTACCTCTGCATTATAAAATTTGGTTTTCACATCCAATGGTTTGAGAACCTAGTTGAATAAAGCATAACAATCAGAAGAGATTCTCATTTGATCATTTATTTTTATTTGTTTTAAATCATAGGGCTTAAATTTGTCAAAGGCACTTTCTAACTGTAATTGTAAAAAACTTTTTTAATAGGTATGCGATAGTTTTTGCAAAACAAAAAACAAAAAACCCCCCAAACAATCCCAAATACATTTTTAAAAGACAACCATCATTTCTTGATTGGACGACAGTTACATGAGTTACATGTGTATTTACTTCATAATATTTTGCTAAATTGAATACATGTATTTTATGTATTTTTCTCTATATGTTTCACAAAAATGTTCATTAAAATAAGCAGATAAAACTTTTATTTTCTTTTAAAAAGGCACGCAAAATCTTAAATAAGTGATAGAGCAAAGCAATAGCAGAAGTTTTCCCTTTCTTAGAAAATTTTATTTTTCCAAGTAATCTCTATGGACACCATGGGGCTTGAACTCAAGACTCCAAGATCAAGACTCACATGCTCCACCTAATGAGCCAGCCAAGTGACCCATAATAATTCTGGGTACATTTATTTACATTGGTTTATTATTCTTACTGATAGTACTTTTTCTTCCACTTAAAAACAGAGAGGTATGAAAAAGATATATATAGCATACTATCTCGATATAACGTAGAGAGTTATATACAGTCATCTCATCCCTTCTTGCACCCACTTACTGCGTTAAACCAGTGGTTTTTAACTGTTTTTAATCATGGAGTTAAAATTGCGTATAAACACAAAACTCTACCTACAATTTTGGCTCCTCATGGAATCCCGGAAGGAAGCTTGGTCCACTAGTCCCAAGGCAATAATCTCTCATTTAAATATTTCTTTAGAAATTTGATATGATTTAATTTATCTGGATTTCACACTCATTTTAACTCTCTTTTATATTCTTCTGTGCTTTGACATGGCATAAAAACAGCACAATTTTTTATGGTTAAGAATCTTTAAGTGAGGGGTGTCTGGCTGACTCAGAAGAGTGTACAACTTTTGATCTTGAGGTCATGAGTTTGAGGCCCTCATTGGGTATAGACATTACTAACAAAAAATAATAATCTTCAAGTTAAATATTACACTGACAATGATAGTGCTTTATTTAGTCTGACTTTAGATTTCTCATAATATAATATGACGAATCCAGACATATGAAGCTATTTGCTTTATTTGGAGCCTGTTTTCACTGCAGATAAATAGGAGTAACTTCATAGAGGGGGAAAAAAGTCATCTAAAAACTATTTACTTTGTCATATTCAATACCTGAAATTTGAAGAATTTTCTAAAATACATTTTTTCTCCACCCTGAGTTGTATAGCTCACTGCACACACCAAGCTGAAATAGAAAGATATCTCTGAATCATCTTCAATTTTATTTTTAAATAATAAATCTAATATACCTCAATTCTACTCACAAATTTGGGAAATATGACTACCAAAGATGTGAAAGTATAGCCAAATGAGTCCACAGTAGGAAAAAAGAGGTTCAGTGGAGAAGAATTCCATGAACAAGAAAGCTCTGATTAGCCATGTATCATGGTGACATATATTCCAAATTTTTATTTTTTTATTTTTTTATTTTTTTATTTAGGATAGTCATACAGAGAGAGAGAGAGAGAGGCAGAGACATAGGCAGAGGGAGAAGCGGGCTCCATGCACCGGGAGCCCGACATGGGATTCAATCCTGGGTCTTCAGGATCGCGCCCTGGGCCAAAGGCAGGCGCCAAACCGCTGCGCCACCCAGGGATCCCGGTGACATATATTCCAAAACAAATCCCAGAATAACCAAATAGCTGAATGTACAAAGTAAGTTCATATAAACTAGAAGAAAAATACATGAATTAACAAAAATTCTTGGATGAAAAAGACTTTTTAATATAAATAGGCAATAGAAAGGAAAAGTCTTAGAAATTTATAAATTGAATAAATGAAAAACACGTTAAAACGAAAAGCAAAATACAAAATGGGACAAAATACTTCTAACAATATGAAGAGAAATCTCATAAGCAAAACATTAGTAGCTTTCTCAAGATAGGAGGAAAGGATACATAGATATATCGCAATACTATAAATGGCTAACAAAAATGTGAAAATATTCAGCCTCACAATTAGTCAAAGAAATACAATAATGAGATACAATTTTTCTACCTCTTAAGATTTGAAAAAAAATTCTTTACAGGTGTTACCAGGATTGATGAGGGTTTAGAGAAAGGGACTCTCTATACACTGTTAGTCGTTACAGGAGATTTAGAAAATAAGCCTTAAGTAAGAGTCTTAAAAATGTTTATATGTTCCTATAGTAATGCTTCAAGCAATCTACCACACGAAATACTAAGGTGTTCATCACTCTGCTACTTAGAATAGTGGGAGACTAGAAATAATCTAAAATCCAACAGTAGCATAATCAAATTAAAATACATGGCTCAAGGATGTAAGATAAAAATATCTTGGGGCAGCCCCAGTGGCTCAGTGGTTTAGCACCGCCTTCAGCCCAGGTTGTGATCCTGGAGACCCCAGACAGAGTCCCACATTGGGCTCCCTTCATGGAGCCTGCTTCTCCCTCTGCCTGTGTCTCTGTCTCTCTCTCTCTCTGTGTGTCTCTCATAAATAAATAAATAAAATCTTAAAAAAAAAATTCTCAAAAATAATGTTTTCAGGGATGCCTGGGTGGCTCAGTAGTTAGTTAAGCCACTGTCTGCCTTTGGCTAGGGCATGATCCCAGAGTCCATGGATTGAGTCCCACAATGGGCTTCCTGTATGAAGCCTGCTTCTCCTTCTGCCTGTGTCTCTGCCTCTCTCTGTGTCTCTCATGAATAAATAAATAAAATCTTAAAAAAACATATTTTTAATTTTTACATTTGTTAAATTTTACTAAAAATTTATTGTTTATTGAAGTTTATTAAATGTGTAAAATCCTCCATTTATCATTTATTTATTTATTTTTAAATGTTTTATTTTTAAATTATTTATATTTTAAAAAATCCACAGGGAGTCTGATGTAGGACTCAATCCCAGGACCCCAGGATCATGACCTGATCAAAGGCAGATGCTCAGCCACTGAGCCACCCAGGTGCCCCAATTATAAAAATTCGTAAAAAATATAAAATTTAAAAAATTTTTTATAAAAAAATAAAAACAAAAAAGAAATAACAATTCTCTGTTAGACTGTGGGGTAAGGGGGACAGAGCTGACTTCATGGAACTCATACACTATTTTTTCTTTTAAGAGAGAGGCAGAGACACAGGCAGAGAGATAAGCAGGCTCCATGCAGGGAGCCCAATGCAGGACTCGATGCCTGGTCTCCAGGATCAGGTCCCGGGCCAATGGTGGCGCTAAACTGCTGCACTACCCAGCTGCCCTGGAACTCATACCTAATGGAAAGGACAGGCACTATGTAATTAATTTTAAGTAAGAGACCAAAAAAATGACAAGTTGTCGATGCTATAGAATACATTAAAAGGGGTATTTAGTTTAGGAGGTCAGGAAAGCCTCTTTGAGCAGTCATGGTGAATCTGAGACTTGGAGAAGTGGAAGTAAGCTAAACAAAAGAACACAGGCATTCATTCCTTAAGAAGGGAAGAATATATTTCAAGGCATAGAGGAGTGCAAAAGAAAGAGACTTCCGATATGCCTCAGTATAAGAAGGGAGGAGTGAGAAAAGGTTAAGAACTAGAGTGACTGGTTAGGATTAGTTCTAGAGAGCTTCCTAAAGCTAATACAGTCAGAATTTTCTAAGGGAAGTGGTAGGTCACTGAGGAGTTGAGTGACTTATCCAAGACCATGTAGTAATAAATGATGAAGCTGAAATTTGAACTCTTTAAATTTTGCCTCTGAAGCTTATGCCAACAACAG